>NW_007255289.1:0-77406 GCF_000164805.1 Carlito syrichta | reverse complement strand
CCGGGAGCGGCCACTGCACTCCAGTCTGGGCGACAGAGTGAGACTCCAACTCAAAAAAAAAAAAAAAAAAAAAGAGAATATATATGTAGATATTAGCATAAGATTATTTTTAAATGGAATAAATCATAAGAAACCCTTAATGGTTATCTTTGTAGGAGTGTATGGGAAAGAAACAGATTGTTTTCATTTTTTACATTACTGAAATGTTTAAATTTTTTATACATATGCATGTAATACTTTATATTTTCACGCAAATAGGTCATCTAGATGGTATTATTATGTACCTTTTGATTTCCTTCTTTTATGTCATTATATTATGAAAAGAAACCAAATAAATGTATACTTTAAATATAGGGGGGAAAAAAGAAGTGGTGACTAAAAGGAAATACTTTTGCATCTCCATTGACTCAGCATCAGGGGTTAGGGCTCTTCTAGTTGTAGGAATACAAACTTAGTTTCTCCTACTTTCCTCAGCTGGTCCTCCAAAGAGCTCTTTCACACGTAGGGCTACATTTTCACTGCAGGATGTTTGTGGATTTACACATGATAAACAGTCTGCATAATCAGTGTGGTTTTATCATCTTCTATTCATCCATATGAAGAAAAAGTTCTTGCCCTAGGATTATAGGGATAGCTGAATATGAAACATTTGACACTGATGTCACCTCTACTCATTTACACATTACCTAGGGAAGGAAGACACACCACATGGAGGTTGCACTAAGGAACAGAATGAACAACCAGAGGTCATCGAAGGCAACTTTTGTAGTAACAAGAGGGTGTGGTGCTGAAAGGAGAATGTGATTGGTTCTGAAAGGAGAATGTGATTGGCTTGTCTGAGCAATCCCACATGCTGACAAGGAATAGAAGTCCACAACTTAGAGGTAAACTGGCACTGTATCTGGTCTCCTTGAAAAGGAAGGTTGTTTGGATAGGGAAACCTATTTGTGGGAGCAGAGCAAGGCGAGGAATTTTCAATTTAGGTCATTTAGGACTCTCTTGATTTTATTAGATGTCAAGCAACACTATAATATTGAACTTTACATCACACAGTGGAATGTGAATCTTTATGCCAGGGCTTTCGGCCACTTGCCATCTATTATGATCGTATCTGCAGAGATGCAAAGTCCTGGTCACTCTTTTCATTAGTCTGGAAAAAGCCTTAGGTTTGACTTTTACTTCCGAGGCCCTGTTTCCTCATGAGCACAAGCAGTTGCTGAGTATCGAGAGGTCACTGACAGTCAGTATATCTTGAGCATCTTTTTTTTTTGAGTCGTAGTCTTACTCTGTTGCCCAGGCTGGAGGGCAGTGACATGCTCACAGCCACTGCAACCTCGATCTGCTGGACTGAGGCTATCCTTCCCCCTCAGCCTTCCAAGTAGCTGGAACTACAGGTGCATGCCACCACACCCAGCTAATTTTTTGATTTATTGTAGAGACAAGGTCTCACCAAGTTGCCCAGGCTGATCTCGAATCCCTAGTCTCAGGCAATCTTCTTGCCTCAGCCTCCCAAAGTGCTGGGATTATAGGCTTGAGCCACCGTGCCCAGCCCTTGAGCATCTTTAATCTGAAAATTCAAAATAAAAAATTCTCCAAAATCCAAAACTTTTTGAGCACCAACGTGATGCCACAAGAGGAAAATTCGACATCTGACCCCTTGTCATAATGTTGCAGTCAAAACACAGTCAAAACTTTGTTTTATGCACAAAATTCTTAAAAAATTACATAAAATTCCTTTCAGGCTATGTATATAAGGTGTATATGAAACATAAATGCATCTTGTGTTTCTACTTGGGTCTCACCTCCAAGAAATCTTATTATGAATATGCAAATATTTCAAAATTCCAAAATATCCAAAATCCAATATAATTCTGGTCCCAATCATATTGGATAAGGATTTCTCAACCTGTAAAATTGTAGTTGTGACGGCACAGGAAGAGGTTATTATCAATCCCCATTTATTAAGTCTTCTCAAGGCTAAATCAGGGTTTCTTTTTAGGAAATACACAGAAGTATATCTGCTAATCTCTTGGTTGATTTGCATGTTACCATTTACTACTGGAAAATTTGAATACTACATAAATGTTAGGCATGATTTTTTTCTTAACATTACCGTGATGAAATGTGTAAAAGTAACATCAATATATGTACGCTTTCATTAGAGGCTTTAGAAAATTTGTATATTTAGAAATATAGGAAGAGATCATTAAAAACAGTGATTTGATAAATATACTATCTGTGAAAAACCAATCATCCTTATTAGACCCACATAACTTATTATTAGGTGTATGATTCATTATTTATTTGATATTTTAATGTCAATGTCTTAATTTTCATTCTAAAGTGCAAGAATACAAATCATGATGTATATTTGAATAATTTGGATCACAAAATTTTGTTTGATAGTTTAAGCAATTTAAAAAGCATAAATAAAAAGCTACTTGAACATTTTTGAATGAAAAATAATGTTAAGGCTTATTCAGGATATGGATAATAAAATGTACCTCAAGTTTTAAAGAAAACAATAGTTGATCAATCAGTAGTTTACTGCTTAAGATATATAAACTTATTGAAAGTAAATGAATTAATTTTAACTTGTATGAATACATTTTTTTCCCCCAGCATTTTTGGATAATAATTTTTGGAATTTTATTTTCATTCTAGTTTTGTGCATCCTGCTAATTTAAAATCTTCATGTATTTGAAATACTGTTTCCTAGAAATAACAATTAATTTCGTGTCATTTTTATTAATATATTCTCTTCTCTTTCCCTTTCCCTGAGGGCTTGGATCTTTTTTTCTTTTAATTTTTTTTATTTTAAATATGTGGGATACAATTCAGGATTAGGTATACAAATGTTCATTTTGCAGGTACCCTTGTTGATGAGGTGTGCCTTCCTTTCCTCTGCAGATTCCCACTACTGTCAATCCCCACCCCCTTCCCCAGGGCTTGGATCTTTCTAACACTACAATAAGCATTTCATTTATTTTATTAATTTTCTTCTTTTTTTTTTTTTGAGTTGGTGTCTTACTCTGTTGTCCAGGCTGGAGTGCAATGGCACACTCATGACCATCGCAGTCTCAACCTGCTAGGCTCAGGTGATCTTTCTGCCTCAACCTTCCAAGTAGCTGGAACTACAGTCATGCACCACCATGCCTGGCTAATTTTTTGATTTATTGTAGAGATGAGGTCTCGCCAAGTTGCCCAGGCTGGTCTCCCCCGTGGGCTCAGGCAATCCTCTCACCTCGAACTTCCAAAGTGCTACTGGGATTCTAGATGTGAGCCACTGGCCAATTTTTTTCTTTATCCATGCAAAACAGTCCTAATAAATTATTCTCAATATTATATGGGTATGCCTTATGAAAAGAGAAGATTGAAAATAATTCACTATGTAATTTAATTACCAAGTATAGCTATGAAAACTGCTTTCATAATTAGGCAGACATGAGACATACAGGAATTGTAACATTATAAAATTAAATGAAATAAAAGTAAATATGATCATTGTATGCATAGATAAATTATTTTGACATTATTTCTTGAGGTACAGTGTTAGTATATTTTGTAAAACCTATTGATTAGTGGCAAGCATTCTGTTTCTAACATTTAGAATTAGAGAAGCTACACTAATGAGGTTATGTGTACCCTAAGTCTATCAATTGAAGAACCTACTCTATAATTAGTAAGCATCTTAAAATTCATTTACATGTACTTAACAAAAGTATAATAGATATAATATTTCAAATCATATTTTGTACAATATAGTCATTTTAATTTTATGAAATTATATTAAAATAGAGTTTAATGTGAAACATTTAACATTAAGGTTTTCTTGCATAGTTGACTTCAGCAATAATGCAGTAATAGCTAAGTAATACTAATTATGTAATAAATTCAATAGAAAATTACTTATTTAGATTATTTTGCTGTTTGTAAAATAACCCATTATGCAGGTGTTTTAATTCTGCTTTATAAAGTTTGTCTGATTCAAAGTTTATGTGTTTCCCACACAATAAATTAATAATTTTGTGTATTGTATATATTTCAGACTACTATTCTTCTTTTCTTTTTTTTTTTGAGTTGGAATCTTACTCTGTTACCCAGGCTGGAGTACAGTGGCATGCTCATGGCCACCACAACCTCAACCTACTGAGCTCAGGCAATCCTCTGTCTCAGCCTGCCTAGTAGCTGGAACTACAGGCACATGTCACAATGCCTGGCTAATTTTTTGATTTATTGTAGAGATTAGTTCTCCTCAAGTTTCCCAGGCTGGTCTCAAACCCATGGGCTCAGGCAATCCTCTTACCTCTGCCTCCCAAAGTGCTGGGATTATAGGCGTGAGCCACCGTGCCTGACCAGATTGCTATTTTTCAAACCTTGTTTAAGCCAATATAAGAAGCAACATAATAAAAATATAATTTTGTTCATATTTAATTTATGCAAACACATACTTTGGTATACTCAGTCAAAACAAATTACTAATGATTTGAAAATTAAATGTGGCTATTTCTTGCAAAGATAAATTACTATCTTCTACCTATATTCTCACCTTACCATCTGAAGCCTGCATACTCATAACTACTCTTTGTAGTACATAGCTGTTCATAACTGACTGGAATTAGGGGAAGTGTTACATTTTATAAAGGCAAATCAGGCATATATAATTCAGTAAAAATTATATGTGTGTGTGACAAAATTTAAAGTTATCACAAAATTGATGATGTTCATATATTTCCATTTTGCTATTTTAAATTTTTAATGAAAGTAAGTCTTCATAAAATTAATGATAGAAAAATCCATTACAAGGTTATATAAATATATATAAGCTTAAAATTTGTTGTATGCATTTTACTTTCAATGTTTATATACCTATTAACATCATATATGATCACTGAAAGATAATTTCAATGCAATAAATAAAATCCATATAGCATTTCTCAACTTAGAGATAGTCCTTCAATCAATAAAATATTTTTTCAAATACAAATCAGTTGTTAAACTTGAAGTAATTTACTTAGTATACCTTCAAATGCTGACAAAAAAGACAAAATTTATAATAAATTTAAAGATTATTCTGAGCCATATGCGAGTGACCTAGACTCATGGCAAAGTCCCAAGAGATCCTGAGAATATGTGCTCAAAATGACTGAATTACAGCTTGCTTTAATTTGGGGACACAGAAGTTATAGGTAAAACATAAATCAGTACATGTGAGGTTTACATTTGTAGGACCCAAAAGGCAGGACATCTTCAAGTGGGGGGACCTTATGGGTCATAGGTGAATTCAAAGATCTTCTCATTGACAATTAGTAGAAAAAGTTAAGTTCTGTTTAAATAATTAGAAAACAGTAAAATAAACACTTGAGTTAAAGTAAGGGAAACTGTGGAAGCTGAGGTTCTTGTAGATGAAACCTCTAATTAGCAGGCCTCAGAGAGAATAGGCAATACATGGCTTAAGATGTATTCTCTACAGATACAAATTTCCCCCAAAAGATGACTTTAGAGGGTTTCTTCAAAATATGTCAAGGAAACATATTTTGGGTAAAGTATCTTTTTTTCTATTTTAGGGTCTGCCACCTTTTAAGTGATAGTGTGCCAGAGTCAGTTGGTATCTTATTGCCACAGACTGTTCCATAAGTCTTAAGATTTCTATTTTAATGTTAATCTAGACAGTTGTGCCTAAAACTCCACAAGAGAAGGGGTATAAAAAAGGTATGCACAACCTTCTCTTTCACTGTGGTCTAAAACTTAGTTTTTCAGGTTTCCCCTGGCCCAGGGGGATTCTTGCAGTTGGTTGAGGGGATTAAAATTTTATCTTGGCCGGGCTCGGTGGCTCAGCATATAATCCCGCGCTTTAGGAGGCTGAGGTAAGTGGATTGCCTGAGCCCGTGGGTTCGAGAGCCGCCTGGGCAACTTGGCGAGACCTCATCTCTACAATAAATCAAAAATTAGCAGGGCACGGTAGCATGCGCCTGTAGTTCCAGCTACTTGGAAGGCTGAGGCGGGAGGACTGCCGGAGCCCAGCAGGTCGAGGCTGCGGTGGCCGGGAGCGGCCACTGCACTCCAGTCTGGGAGACTGAGTGAGACTCCAACTCAAAAAAAAAATTTTATCTTAAATTTATAAAATAAAACATTTATGTAGCCAGTAATATTTCATTCCCAATTATATTTATACTTTAAATGCCTTGCTACATTTTTACATTTACTTTACCTTAACTTCTAATGTGTCAAAAGTGTAGTCTCAGCCGGGCTCGGTGGCTCAGCCTGTAATCCCGAGCCTTTAGGAGGCTGAGGTGAGCGGATTGCCTGAGCCCACGGGTTCGAGACCCGCCTGGGCAGCGAGACCTCATCTCTACAATAAATCAAAAAATCAGCCAGGCGTGGTAGCGCGCGCCTGTAATTCCGGCTACTCCGAAGGCTGAGGCGGAAGGATCACCAGAGCCCAGCAGGTCAAGGCTGCGGTGGCCGGGAGCAGCCACTGCACTCCAGTCTGGGCGACCTAGTGAGACTCCGACTAAAAAAAAAAAAAAGCGTAAATTTTATCTATATTGACTTGAATGAATTTATTTTGTTTATGAAGACAGTGATAATAAATGTTGAGATTTATATAACAACCTGGATAATGCATCACAAATGAATCAGTTTTATAGATCTCTCTTTTTAGCTATCACTTGCTCTGGACTTAACATTTTTCAGTATATTTGGTTAACAATTTGTATTGCAAAAAAATGAGCAGTGGGGTTTAGCCCAAGTGAAATCAGCACTTATAAAGCCAAAGAGAAAATTGGATTTGCTTTATACTATTTTTTATGACAATTATACCAAGTAGGAAACTTGAAGTAGGCTTATTAGTCTTTTACTTTTTTGGAGGATACTTATTTGATTTATAGCACCCCAAGATTGTAACAAAGGAAAGCAGTCATCTAATATTCTCCTAAAGAAAATTGCAAAGAAATACATGGTCCTCAAAAATTAAATTGAACAATTTTTATGTTTTGAATAGATAAAATGCAGTAACATTGAAGTCTCTCATATAAATGATATGTTGTCCTTGGACTATTTAAAATTGTATGTTTTGATTTAAAATTAGTTGTCAAGATGGTCACTATGGAGCAGCAGACCAATGCCTCTCTCGTCTAGCAAGATGAAGAGTGGGGACCCAGTTGCCTATTGACAGAGATGCCCTGAACACTTTTGTTTGGACAATACATCTTGCACCCAGCAGAGATCTCTTTGAAAATACAGAGATCAGAAAACAATGGCAAATGTGGGATTCCAGGCATCCCATCCACTCCACTCCCATCCTGTTCCAGGCTCAGGAACAGGAGCTCTGGTTGAAAGCTCTGCTTGATGAAGAAGAGGGGTGAGTGATTCTAAGACATTCTGAGTCAGTTCACTCCCTCCCACCGTGCATGAGCCATCAGTCTCACACAGAAGTTTTGATCAGGGCACATGAGGGGCAACTAGAGCCCAAGTGAAATGGGAAACAAAGCCTGTCTACTAGCCACCATTATGGTGGTCAGTTCCCAGGCAGAAAAGCTGCCTGCAGAGTGAATCTGACTGGCATGCCTGCCACTGGCAACTAGTGGGGAAACAAGATCAGTGCCTCTCTTACAAAGCAAAGCAGATAATAGGGACCCAGCTGCAATATACCCTGCATCCAGCAAGGATAGCTTTGTATACACAGAGACCAGAAAACAATGGCAGGCACAGAAGTTCGAGCATCCTATCCCCCACCATATGCCAGGCTAGTGCAGGAAGTGAAGTCCCACCCAGTGAAGAAGTGAGGTGAGTGATTCTAGGATGAGTTAGTTAATCTCCTTCCAGCCATCAGTCACAAACAGCAGGGACTGAAAACTAGTTTGACTAGTTTAGCAGAGAGAGAGAAAAATTGCAGTTTCAGTAATCTGCCACAGGGTGGAGCAAGCAGCAGAAGTGAATGCGTCTCCTCTCACTGAGTGACAGAATTATAGAAAGGGAAAAATCAATGAAAAAAACACAGGTAACTCTCAGGGTATTAAAGAGACAGCAACCCCCCCCAAAAAAAACAGTCATCAGAGGTCAAACAATAAAACCCACCTAGAACTACCAGCCCAGATGACAGCAAACAAAAGATATTGGATAAGAAAAATGAACAGGACCCAAGAGAAACAAAGAAGCAAAACTCAATGAAATTGTACAGGAAGTAAAAGCAGGCCAATTTCAAAAAAGCCTATTCTAAAATAATGGAAATAAAGAACCCCATCCTCAAAATAAATAACAAACTAAGAAGCAGAGAACAGGATTAACCAAGCAGAGGAAAGAATCTCAGAAGACCAAAATATGGAATTAAACAATCTGTTAAAAACAGGAGGGGAAAAAAAAGGAGCAAAGTCTTCAATAGATGTGGGACTACATCAAGAAGCAAAATTCATGCCTGATTGGTATCCCTCAACAGAAATTAAAATGGAGAACACCATGGAACAAACATTCCATGAGGTCATCCAAGAAAACTTTCCTGATCTCTCCAGAGACATGACGATTCAAACAGATGAGATTCAAATAATCCCTACAAGGTATCACATGAAAAGCCAAACTCTAGATACATATAATCTGCTTTCACAAAGCAAGCATGAAAAAAAATCCAAAAGTAGTGAGAGAGAAAGATGAGACTGCCTACCGGAGAAAACCCATCAAAATAGCTTCAGACTTATCTGCAGAAACACTACAAGCCAAGAGAGACTGGAGCCCACTTATTCTTAAAAATAAGCAATCCCAACCAAAAATTTCCTACCCTGCCAAAAACAGCTAAGCTTCATCAGTGACAGAGAATTAAAATCCTCTGTAGACATACAATCCCTGAGAGAATATGTGTCCAAACCAGCCTTTCAGGAAACACTTAGAAGATCTTAACACAGGAAAAAAAATGATTATGCTCATCACAAAAGTACAGGAAAATACAGAGCACCCACAAAAATGAAAACACAAATATATATAAATACAAAACTTCAAAGGAAACAAAGCAACCACCTAAGAGTTCCACGGCAGGGATAAACTCTCACATTTCAAGAATCAACCTGAATGTGAATGAACTAAATGTACCACTGAAAAAACATAGAGCTGCAAACTGGATTTAAAAAAAAAAAACAACAGGATCCAACTGTTGCCTCCAGGAAACTTATCTCACTGCAAAGGACAACCACAGATTCAAAGTTGAAGGTTGGAAAATGATCTTTTAGGTGAATGAAAAATAGAAGAAGGCAGGATAACAGACAAAGCAGCCTTCGAGCCATTAAAAGTAAAAAAGGACACAGAATGACAGAAAATATTGATAAAGGTTCAATCTATCAGCAAGAAATATCCAGCCTAAACGTACATGCCCCCATACAGGAGCACCAGGTTTTATAAAACAACTACTAAATAAACTAAGAGAGGACATTGCTCCCATGCAATCCTAGTTGGAGAACTAAACACCCCACTAACAACTTTAGATGAACTATTGAGGCAAAAACAAATGAGATCTGGAGCCTCAACTCAATGGTTGATCAAATTTACTTAATAGACATCTATAGAACATTTCACCCAGCAACTATGGAGTATACATTCTACTCATCAGCACATGGAACAAATTCCAAGATCAGTCACATTCTCAGACATAAATCAAGCATAAACAAATTCCAAAAAATTGAAATAATACCATGCACCTTCTCAGATCACAGTGAAATAAAAATAAATATTGCCACTAACAAGATTGCCTCAAAACACACAAAGACATGGACATTAAACAGCATGCTGCTGAATGACTTCTGGGTAAACATGGAAATCAAACAGAAATAAATAGATTCCTAAAATCAAATGAAAACAAAGACATATCTTCTTATCAGAATCTCTGGGATGCCATGAAAGCAGTGTTAAGGACACATCAAGAAAACAAAATGCATACATATGTCAAGAAAACAGAAATATCACAAGTAAACAGCCTAACATCACACCTCAGGGAGATTGAAAGGCAAGATTACCCAAGCCTAACTTCTGCAGAAGAATCCAGATCACCAAGTTAAAGTGACAATTTCAGGACATAGAAGACAAAAATATTATAGAAAAAATCAACAAGACAAAAAGCTGGTTCTTTGAAAGGATTAATAACATTGATGAACCCTTGGTCAGATTGACTAAAAAAAAAAAAGAGAGAGAGAGAGAGAAAGAGAGAGAGAGAAAATCCAAATAAACACAAATAGAAACATAAAGGTGATGTCACAACTGACCCCCTAAAATGCAAAAGATTATCAGCACTTACAATGAACACCTTTATGCAAATAAACTTGAACACCCAAAGGAGAAGGAGGGCTTTCTGACATAGCAAAACCTCCCAAGGTGGAAGCAAGAAGAAATTGAACTCTAAACTGATTAATAGCAATCTAGGAATTTGACTTATTCGTAAGAAATCTCTATGCCAAAAGTAGCCCTGGACTAGATGGCTACTCAGCTGAATTCTACAAGACATTTGCGGAGCTGACTGATATCAATCTTATTGAAAGCATTCCAGTCAATTGGGAAGGATAGATAAAATTCTCCCCAAATCATTTTATGAAATTAACATCACACTGATATTCAAACCTGGCAAAGATCCAAAAAGGAAAGAGAATTACAGACCAATCTCCTTGACGAACATAGATGCAAAAATTCTCAACAAGATACTACGAAATCGAATCTAATAACATATCTCAAGTATCATCGACCATGACCAAGTGGGCTTCATTATTGGAATGCAGGGCTAGTTCAACATTTGTAAGACTGTAAACATAATCCAATACAGTAACAGATGTAAAAAAAATCACATAATTTTATTATTAGATACAGTAAAAACATTTGACAAAATCAAGCTTATCTTCTGGATAAAAATCTTAGAATACCTAGGCATAGAAGGAACATTCCTCAAAACAATAAGAGCATTCTATGATAAACCACAGTCAACATTTTCCTAAATGGGTAGAAATTAGAAGCATTTCCCCTAAGAAGGGGAAACAGACAAGGATGCCCACTTTCACCCCTCCTATTCAAATAGTGCTGAAGCCCTTGTCAGAGCAAACAGGCAAGAAAGAAAATCAGGATATCCAAATAGCAAAAGAGACAGTTAAGTTATCCCTCTTTGTGAACAATATGATTCAATACCTTGAAAGCCCAAGGTAGTCCATCAAAAGCCTCCTTGCTCTGATAAACAACTTTGGTAAAATCTTAGGGTACAAAATCAGCCTGCAAAAGACAGTTGCATTTCTATACACCAGCAACAAGCAGACAGAGTGCCAAATAAAAAGCACAATTCCATTCACAATAGTCATACACACAAAAAAGAAATACCTTGGAATCCACCTAACCAGAGATGTGAAAGACCTTTGCAATGAGAACTACAAAATGCTGCTCAAAGAAATTAAGGATGACACAAACAAATGGAAAAACATTCCATGTTCATGGATTGGAAGAATCAATATTGTCAAAATATTCATCCTACCCAAGGCAATCTAGATTCAAGACAATGCCCATCAAGTTACCAACATCATTTTCCTCAGACCTGGAAATGACAATACAGAAATTCATTTAGAAACAAAAAAGAACACAAATAGCCAAAACATCCTCAGCAAAAGGAATCAAGAGAGAGATATCACCCTTCCAGGCTTTAAACTTTGCTACAAGTCTACAGTAATCAAAACAACCTGTTACAAGAATAGATCACATAGACCAATGGAACAAGATAGAGACTATGGAAGCAATAATTAAATCTACCAACTCTCTTTAACAAAGCCACCAAAAACAACCACTGGGGAAATGAGACCACATTAGGGAAAACTGGCTGACCACATGCAGAAGAATGAGACTGGACTACTACCTATTGTTATATGCAAAAATCAACTCTAAATGAAACAAAGACATAAATGCAAAACCTCAAATTATAAGAATCCTAGAAGAAAATGTAGAAAACACTATTATGCACATGGGGGTAGGCAATCAATTCTTGATCAAATTCCCAAAAGCAATGTGAAAAAAGATAAAATAGACAAATGGAACTTCATCAAACTGAAAAACTTTTGCACAGCAAGAGAAATCATAAACATAGTGGGGAGACAACCCACAGAATGGGAAAAATATTTGCTAATTATGTATCTGACAAAGGCCTAACATGCATGATCTACAAGGAACTCAAACGAACTGACAA
Organism: Carlito syrichta; assembly: GCF_000164805.1. Taxonomy (NCBI): domain Eukaryota; kingdom Metazoa; phylum Chordata; class Mammalia; order Primates; family Tarsiidae; genus Carlito; species Carlito syrichta. The sequence goes on along the minus strand of NW_007255289.1, from coordinate 65,216 downwards.
GAAAGAATTATATCCAAAAATGGGCAAAGGACATGAATAGATACTTCTCAAAAGAAGATATACAAACAGCCAACAGATACATGAAAAAATGCTCAGCCTCACTAAGTAGCAGAGAAATGCAAATCAAAACTACAGTGAGATACCACCTAACTCCAGTAAGGATGACCCTCATCAATAAATCAAAAAACAATAGACGCTGGCAAGGATGCAGAGAAAAGGGAATACTTCTACACTCTTGGTGGGAATACAGGCTAGTTCAACCTCTTTGGAAAGCAGTATGGTGATTCCTAAAAGAACTAAAAATTGGTCTTCCAAACAATCTAGTGATACCTCTCCTGGGAATATACCTGAAGGAACATAAATTGTTCTATCAAAAAGACACCTGCACACTCATGTTTACAGTTGCATTATTCACAGTAGCACAAACATGGAACCAACTCCACTGCCCATAAAAATTTGATTGGATTCAGAAAATGTGATACATTACGTGATGGAATATCATACATCCATAAAAAAGAGCAAAATCATAGAATTTACAGCAAATTGGATGGAATTGGAGACCATCATAATTAGTGATCTTTCATAGAAACAAATAACCAAATACAGAATGTTCTCACTCATAAGTGGGACCTGAACATTAATCATGTTAGCACATTGGTAGTCACTGGGCACTGCTGAGGGAGGGAGGGAGAGAGGCACATGACAATACAAATGGTACCAGGTTGGCTGGGAGTGGTAGCTCAAGCCTATAATCTCAGGATTTTGGAGGGCCGAGGGGAGAGGATTGCCTGAGCCAGAGGATTCGAAGTCAGCCTAGGCAACATGGTGAGACCTTATCTCTACAATATATTAAAAAAAAAAAAGTTAACCGGACATGGTAGAGCATGCCTTTCGTTCCAGCTACTTGGAAGGCTAAGGCCGAAGGATTGCCTAAGCCCAGCAGGTCAATGCTGGGGTGACCATGAGCATGCCACCACACTCCAGCCTGGGTGACGGAGTGAGACTCCAACTCAAAACAAACAAACACAAAAAACAAAAAAACAAGAGCACCAAGTCTACCAGGAAGAGGAGGGCCAGTTGGAAACTCAAACTTCACCTGCATGTAGCCTGCCTTTTTAGTTAATCCTCATTTGTACCTCACAGCTATATAATAAAATTAAAAAAAAATAAAATTGTATTTCTTTAAAATAATCAGAAAATTTGTCAGGCATTTATATATTTTTGTGTGTAAAGCATATGTTTTATGTACGTGCGTATATATATACATATATGAGAAACATTTGATTTTAAAGTAAAATAAAGGTTTCAAAATAAAAAGATATTTTATACAAAGACTATTCTAATAATGTATTTTTTAAGGTAAAATCATGATTCTTATAAAATATACAAGTCAAAATCTTATTTATTCTATCAATTAATGAGAAAACACGTAAGATGTTAACACTGTTTCAGAGGTGAGTCTAAAGACTGATACACAAATAAGCATTAGGAAATGGGAGGAACGTACAAATAGATGAAAAATAACATTATGAATATTCATAAGGTAATAGGTAATAAGTTGCGTTTCAGTAGTCACAGTTTGCATTCTATCAGTAACATTGATTTGTGTAACAATCAGTTTTAAAAGTAAAGGGCCTCAAAGACAAGGAAAGGCTCAGAGCTCCTAGAGAATCAGAATAGCCCCAAAAGCTGTGTAGGACAATGAATGGTTTTCCATTGAAGAAGTTCAATAATATTTTGGTCTATTTCAAAGCTTTCATAATTTATCCCTTCAATGCCCTTATTCAATATTATTTACTGAACAGCTTTTTAAAGTAAAAATGATAAAATAATCTTCAAGATTTTTTAAAACTAAAAGTTCCTACATGTTTCTTGAAGATATTTAAAAAACAAAAAATTAACTTACAGAAGAAATGAAACACTACCCATTATTTTAACATTTTACTATAAATTACGTTTTATCATATTTCATTTCAAACATTTTAGTGTATTTTATTTTTATTTATTATTATTTCTAGCTTACCTTACCTCTCATTCTAATATTATTGAGCATATTGAGAGGATGTTTGCAATTACATAATCAGCTCTCTATAACCGATCCTTTTACAGTGCACCCAGACAATAAAGTCGTGCTTTACCTTTTTTCCTAAATCCTCCCTAAGTATCAATCAATTCTTTAAGTTCTATTATTTTTCTCCCCAAAATATTAGCCACTAATATTCATCTAGTCTAAGAGACACTATTTCTAACCTGTATGACTTCCCTTCTTCCCTAGACTCTTGCCCTAGTCAGTCTTCATAATCACTGATGATACTTCTTTTTAATATATTGCTGACTTTTATGCTCTTTATTTAACCATTACACCATTTTCCATTATTTTGAGAGAAGTGATGTGTTAACCAACTGTATATTATTTTATCAACTCCTTATTTTATTGATTTATTACCCATTTTATTGCTTCCAATACTGATCTGATTTTCTTTAAGTGGCTTAAGCCTGTCAGATTCACTCCCCGCTCTACTGACTTGTAGACTTCCATCATGAAGGTCTACAAAGCTCTAGTTCTTTCCTTTTTGTAAATTGTTTAACTCCTACTCATCATTCACATTTCATATCAAATATCATTTTCAGGGAAGTTTTTCCTATATCTCCCAGAATAGAGGATGTCTCTCTGCTTAATGTTCCCATAGCTTACCATTACTTTTGTCATATTAATTATTGCAATAATTATGATAAGCATTTGTCTGTAACTGTTAACTAAACTAAAGCATCAATTTTATGCATACCAAGACACTGTTTATTTGACCATTGTATTTCCAGAAGTTAATACTGCGACAGACACATTCAATAGTAAATATTTTCACTCTTCTCTTTCCTGCCATCATTCTTGATTACACTATTATATTTTTTGAGTAATCAATTTTAGGCAATGATTATCCTAACGTGTTGATAGTAACACCCCCTAATGATGCCGGTGGGCTTGGGAGAGTCTCCTGAGTCAGCTGAGACCCTCAATCTCAGCCGAGTACTCTGATTCTTAACACCATTGCAAGAAAGAATTCAGGAATGAGTCAGAATGAAGCTAAAGCAAGAGTGTTTTAGTGTACAATTAAAGTGCACACTCAAGAGAGATGGAGTACAGGTGTACTTGAGAGAGTGAGTCATTTTTCTTTTCATAACTATCTCTAAGGGGTGGAATACTCATATTATGAGGTGCAATATTAATGATTTTTTCTAGGAAGGAGATGGAATTTTCCTGGAATTGGGTACCCTCTCTTTTTTCTACCCATATCCAGTCACAATAGCAATTATCATGACACTGTTAGGTGTGTTATTTAGTATGTTAAAGCATTACAATGAGGGTATAATGAGTTTGGAAGTCCTTTGTTGGTCAAGTTTGTCACCATATTGGATTAAACTAGTTCTTATGGGTTTTACTTTTTTGGGCTGGGGCAGGCAATAAATTTTGTAACCAGGTTCCCCACTCTCATAATGTTTTTTTCCTTGTGAGTCATGTGATTTCTTAACTGCTTCTGGGCTTGTTTCCATTCTCCTGCAGCCACCCATCACTATTTCTATCTCAGTAACTTTTTCTCATCATGAAGATCTCCATATCTATGTCCCATTTTATATTAACTATGTTTTGGGTTTTTTTTTCTTTTTAGTTGGAGTCTCACTCTGTCACCCAGACTGGAGTGCAGTGGTGTGCTCATGGTCACCGCAGCCACTACCTGCTGGGCTTAGGCAATCCTTCCACCTCAGCCTTCCAAGTTGCTGGAACTACAGGCACATGCCACCACACACAGCTAATTTTTTGATTTATTGTAAAGTTGAGGTTTCATCAGGTTGTCCAGACTGGCCTTGAAACCATGGGCTCAGGCAATCCTCTCACTTTGACCTCCCAAAGTGTTGGGATAATAGGCGTGAGCCACCGTGCCTGGCCTATATTAACTATGTTTTATATTTTAACAATATTAAAGATGCTAATATTTTACTCTGTAATATTTACCAATATTTCTTTGAATTATCAATAGGTTAAATTTTAGGTTTGATAATCAAGATAAATATATATAGATATATATAATTTCTTTTCAATCAACATGTTATTTTCTTTCTGTAGATAAGTCAACAGGATGAACTAAGGTTACACTGCATCCTTCATCACCTGGGGCCAAGCAAAGGAGACTATTGCTGACATTTTATACTCTTACAATCTGATATTCAGCATTTTGATTTATTTCAAATTCATGCAAAACTTTTCTGTGTTGTTTTATGTTTTTAATCCCCAAGTTTTAAAATGCCTTAATTTTCTCGTAGTTGCGCAATAGTGATGAATTTTTCAGCATATTTTGGGGATCTACAAAACCTCTTAATTGGATATCTGAGTTGAGTCATTGTTGAAGCATCACTGCGAAAGCTTCAAACTTTGTGATCCCACTGGAAACCAATATTCTTTAGAATCACTGCAATGCTGCCAGCCTGGTTTGGCAGTCATTGTATCCTTACGATAGAGCCATTGTTTCTTGGGCTCATCTATTCCTCTTTCTTGGTCTCACTTTTTAGTTTGCTAGAGTAGATTTTGTCCACTTCAGTGGGAAGCAAAATTTCCAGAATTCTTCCTTATTTCATAGTGTCTATATTTTGCTCTCAACATTTTAGAGAAATTGTTCTATTTTCTTTTAGCATCAGAAGTGTGAGATGATGTATAAATTTCTGAAAATTTAGTATTTAATCATTTCTGTATATTTAGTATTCCAAACTTATGTCTAGGCACGTGTCTTTTTACATTAATTCTGGTTAGTTCTTGATGATTTGTTTGCAATAAAAGCCCATCAATTGTAATTTCAGAAAATTTTGCCATAATTGTATGAACTGTCTCTAAATATATATACATATTATAGAATATACATTTACATGAAATATACTTTTGGGGCTGGGAGATTTCAATTAGTCAATTATTACATTAAGCTACTTTTTAAATTTTTTTTTTTTTTTGAGTCAGAGTCTCACTCTGTTGCCGAGGTTGAAGTGTAGTGACATGCTCATGGCCACTGCAGCCTCAGCCTGTTGGGTTCAGTTGATCCTTCCACCTCAGCCTTCCAAGTAGCCAGAACTACAGGCATGCTACCATGCCTGATTAATAAGCTACTTTTCAAAAGTTGCTCTTCTGGTGGAGGGCAGCAGAATTGGCAGTAGTGGGAAACTGCTGGGAGGGAAAGGGTACACCTCATCAACAAGGTACCTGTTTAATGAACATTTTATTGCCCAACCCTGAATTGTACCTCACATCTTTAAAATTAAAAATTAAAAAAAAGTTGTTCTTCTGTATTTTATTCTCTTACTGATTTGGCTCTAGAATCCATTTTATTTTCATGTCATATTACTGGATTTAATCGATAGTATATTTTTTTATTTCTGTGTGTTTTTCACATTCTTTTATGGCACCCTTAAGGGGGAAATATAGATTTGATCTCTATGAGTACAGTAATTTAAAAATTTTGAAGATTTTTTTTGTTGTTTCCTAACTTTTCTATTAGACACTAAAAAAATATAGAGAGTTGTTTTCTCTGCACTTTCCTATTCAACTTACTATTTCCCGCTACTACTCACTCTATTATGTCTGGAAATCACATATTTTCTATTCTTATTTAAAAACAAAAACTGGGTACTCATGCTGCTTTTCTCAGTTCATTACAGGAAGATTTTTCTTCAAATCTTCAGATTACTAAATCAGACAGGTTTTACTTTTTTATTACTATTTTTTAATATGCTAGTGAGGAGTCAATTTTCCTAATGGAAATAGATGGCATTTGAGTACCAATATATTGGTACTCAAATTTATTATTGAGTACCAATATCCCATGAGATTAATTCAATTTATTTATTGATAAATCCTCCATTTTTCCTAGAGATACATACTGGGGTTGTGGGAGACTGAATATAAAAATTAGCAAGAGCTAGACCATATATAAATATAAGATTCTGATCCACAATATCTGCAGCCACTAGTTTGGAAATCAAACAGCAATTTCTGGCCCAGATTAATCGGCCTAAATAAACCAGTGCTATCTGCTAGGTTTCCTCATTTTTGTTTCTGCTTTTAACTTAAGACCAAATCAAAGAAAGTCAAATATATTTCCTTAGTCAATCACAGAATGCCCTTATTCTAGCTAGCCTGTCTCTGGATTCCCCTTGTCAACAACTTCAAATCAAATTTACCTGATTTTTTTTCTTTTTCTATTATAGAACTTTCTAAATTATCTGTCTGCCTTTGACCTTTTACCAAATAAAAGCAATAGTGGGAGATTCTCTTGCTATATAACAAGCTGTATGTAAATAGCCTTGGTTTATCTTACTTGGGTGGTCTTCATTTATTTCTATAGCTGAAAGGTATTATTCAGATGAGAATAAGGACTGTGAGGGAAGGTGGTATTGGGGAATATAATGTATTTGTTTGAATAAAGATTTTTCAATACATCCTCCTGCTAAGTCATAATTTTGCTTTTTGTACTTCCTCCAAATTGTGGGCCTTCTTTCTGGAAGGCTGGTTCTGAATAGCTTCAGTTTTGAACAGCGTATTCAACTCCATGACTCTTTCTTCCCTCTCTCTTTTTTTTTCTCTTCATTTCACACACATCCTTCTTAAAGAGACTCTCGACTGGGCACAGTGGCTCAAACCTGTAATCCCAGCACTTTGGTAGGCTGAGTCGAGAGGATTGCCTGAGCTCAAGGGTTCGAGACTAGCCTTGGGCAAATTGTTGGGACTGCATCACTACAATAAATAAAAAAGTTAGCCAGGCGTGGTGGCACATGCCTGTAGTTTCAGCTACTTGTAAGGCTGAGGTGGAAAGATCGCCTGAACCCAGCAGGTTGAGGCTGCAATGGCCATGAACATGCCACTGCACTCCAGCCTGGGCTACATAGTGAGACTCCAACTTAAAAAAAAAGAGAGAGACTCTTGGCTGATGATTTTTTTTCTATTATGTTTATTGTTATATGATTTTTTTCTTTATACATGTCACTATTTTATTTGAGGTGATTTCCCTAAAACAATAATCTACATTAAAATTTTAAGATAAGGCAGCTAAATATTTGTGTAGAGTTGAACAGATCTAGTCCCTTAGAAATTTGTTTCCCTGAATGACTATATGAATAAAATGTGTCTAGGTATTACAAAAATGCTACCTTAGTGTGACTCCACATACACATATTAACCAAAATACAAATCTTTCACAGTTTTTATTTTTATTTTTTTTGAGTAGGAGTCTTACTCTGTTGCCCTGGCTGAAGCGCAGTGGCATGCTCACAGCCACTGCAGTCTCAAACTGCTGGATTCAAGTGATCCTTCCGCCTCAGCCTTCTACTTAGCTTGAATTACAGGCACGTGCCACCACGTCTGGCTATTTTTTAAATTATAGAGATGAGGTCTCGCCAAGTTGCCCAGGCTGTTCGCGAACCCATGGGCTCAGGCAATCCTCTCACCTCGGCCTCCCAATGTTCTGAGATTATAGGCGTGAGGTACCGTGCCTGCACTTTTCACTGTTTTAAGATAGCTGAAATTCCACATCTGAAAACAGAAATGAATACTTTCTTTGCATACTTTCAGAAAGTTTTTGTGTATAAACTTTTGTAGTCATAATTGTCACCCAACACATTTTAGTATTTCCTGTTAATAAACAACAAAACTTCACAGTTTGCCTGAAATGCATAAATATGAGTTGCATTTAGAGAATAAATATTTCCACTTAAAAGTTGTTAATGTCACCTCCTTTTAAATGGGTCTACTTTACATATTATTTATTTATGCATTTATTTCAGGAGTTTGCTTTACTTCTGCTTTTCTTTTAGAAAATCTCTAGTCTACAGAAGTTTATCTTCTTACTTCTTACGATGAGAATGAGATGAGAGAGAGAGAGAGAGATCAGATATGAATGACACTTCCCATAACAAATCACAATATTACATTATACAATTGACAATTCCCCAGGAGATAGACTGATCAAAGAATAACCTCCTAGAACTGAGCATATCGCGTTAGAGATCGTGACTACAGTATATAAATAATTTCAAAATGAATTTCTATAAACAGAAGCTTCTTTAAGAAAAATATTAATATCTATGCCTGTCTGAGTTTTCTTTTTTTGTCTTGCTAATCCAGGAAGATTGGCTATTTATAAGAGGAAATACATTTGTTTTTTAAAGCCAATTTGTATATAAATTCTGTGCATATATGTTTAGAATTGTAAGATTCATTATGCCTTCAGTATCTATATTAAAGAGTTGAAAAATGAGACTAGTAAGTAAAAAAACTAGAAAACTCAATAGGAAAGCACATTTTTGCTTTATTTAACAAGAACTATTTCTGCATGAGTTTTCTCCTTTGTAAGCACTATAATCTCTACCTAAATATGGTACATTTTAAAATGTTTTATTACTGTACATGGTTGTAAACTTTTTATTAATAAAAATGATATTTCTGCAAAATATACAGTTTTAAAGATTTCTTTATTTTAAGAGGTACAGTTTAAAACTATGTGTGGGTGAAATTATTTTCTCCAAAAACATGCACTCCAATTGAAATGTTTCTCCATGGACAAACATATTTTTTAGTAAAATAAAAGTATATGTAGCCGGGCTCGGTGGCTCAGCCTATAATCCCGCGCCTTTGGGAGGCTAAGGTGAATGGATTGCCTGAGCCCACGGGTTCGAGACCCGCCTGGGCAGCGAGACCTCGTCTCTACAATAAATCAAAAACTCAACCGGGCGTGGTAGTGCGTGCCTGTAATTCCGGCTACTCGGAAGGCTGAGGCGGACAGATCGCCAGAGCCCAGCAGGTCAAGACAAGCCCAGCAGGTCAAGCCCAGCAGGTCAAGGTCAAGGTCAGGGAGCGGCCACTGCACTCCAGTCTGGGCGACAGAGTGAGACTCCAACTCAAATTTTAAAAAAAAAAAAGTATATGTATTTGTACAAATCTCACAATCTGCATAGTTTAAGTATAATATGTAATTTGCATTAATCTTTGTAGATCTTAAACAATACATGCTCAAATGTTTTACTAAATGCTATATAAGAAAAGATTAAAACTGTTATTAGATGTGCATATTAGGCATTTATATTGAAAGAGGAACACAGACACTAAAATAAATTAACCTATGTGTAACAGGCCAGAAGTTTGGTCATTCGTCACCCAAAGCTAAGTTCGAGAAAGATGGTAGAAGGGAAGTGACTTTATTTCAAAAGCCTACAGATAAGGAAATGGCCAAGCTCATGCCTCAAACAGATCATTTCAAGTTTTAGGCTGTGTCTGGGGATTTAAAAAGGGAAACTAGGTTCAGGGAGCATACAGGAGTGACAGTGGGTGGCTTGTTCCAATGGCTATCTTGTGTTATTGCCCCATCTGATGTCTAGGCTGGTGATGTTTTAGAGTTGTAGATTAACTGCAGCCTTGAGGTAGTCTCCAGGTGAGGGAGAATCTTACTGCCATCCAGTTTGCATCAAGATTAGACTCCAGCACTTCTAAGCAAGCACATAATTAGATAAGTAAACTCAATGCAAGGGAGTGTCTGATGAAAAAAGGGAGGAAGGAGAGAGAAGAATAAGAAGAAGAAAAAAACCTTTAAAAATGCTTTCTGAAATGAGACACTCATTTCAAACTTGGGAATCATAAAATTTTGCTTTATTTTATAGCAAAATATCAATTAAGCAAAGTTATCTGCCTTAAAGTTTATTAGAAAAGCTTGACATGAAGTGAAACGTAAGAGAATAACTTGAGAAAGGAAAAGTTCAGCAGCCTGCCAAAACTCATGGTCATGTTCACTTGAATCATGCCTTAGATATTACAGAGCATGAATATACACATAATCAGATTGGGTTTCATTTAGTACTGGTTCAAGAGTAAGATAGTTTCTTTCTTTCATATCGATTCCCTTTACATTCCGCTTTGTGATGCTGGGGCTGAATTCTGCTGATGACAGCTTTCTTTAACCAACTGACTTTATCTAGTCTTTTTTTTTTTTTTTTTTGAGTTGGAGTCTCACTCTGTCACCCAGACTGGAGTGCAGTGGCCGCTCCCGGCCACCACAGCCTCGACCTGCTGGGTCAAGCAATCCTTCCGCCTCAGCCTTCCAAGTAGCTGGAACTACAGGCGTGCGCTACCACGCCCAGCTAGTTTTTGATTTATTTTAGAGATGCGGTCTCGCCAAGTTGCCCAGGCGAGTCTTGAACCCGCGGGCTCAGGCAATCAACTCACCTCGGCCTCCCAAAGGTGCGGGATTACAAACTGAACCACCAAGCCCAGCTGTCTAGTCTTTACTAATAGATGGTTTAGGGAGATATTGGAAGGCAGGAGAAGGAGAGACTCCTCTCTTGTTGTAGGCTTGAAACACCTGTCAGACTTGTTTCAACGTTGACTTCACCACAACAGTGCTCCCCCACACTAGCCATACTGTGTTGGATAAGAGGAAATGGCCAAGCTCATGCCTCAAACAGGTCATTTCAAGTTTTATACTGTGTGTGGGGGTTTAAAAAGGGAAACTAGGTTCAGGGAGCAACTGAATTTTTCCACTCTAAAAGACTTCAACCGGGCGCGGTGGCTCATACCTATAATCCCAGCACTTTGGGAAGCCAAGTGAAAGGAGTGCCTAATTCCACAGGTTTGAGACCAGCCTGGGCAACTTGGCAAGACCTCATCTCCACAATAAATCGAAAAATTAGCCAGGTGTGGTGGGTTGTGCATGTAATTCCAACTACTTGGAAGGCTGAGGCAGAAGGGTCACCTGAGCCCAGCAGGTGGAGGCTATGATGTCCAGGAGCATGCCACTGCCCTCCAACCTGGAGAAGAATGAGACTCCAACTCAAAAAAAAAAAAAATGCTTCTGTTCAAGTTCTATGAGAAACCTCTGTTGAGACAGTAGATTTTGATAATCCAAATCTTTTTGTTTTCTCAGTCCTAGGGATAGAGACTGGTCTGTACAGTTGTTATGTCTAAGTTATCGCAATGCTCTCTTTGTATTCTTCCATTTCTCCCATCCTGATGTCACAAATTCCTCTATCATGTTCCCTTTGTTAAAATTTCTAGCAAGGTTCATAGCATTCTAACCATACTGATATAGATTACCTGTTGGCAAATGATTTCTTACAAATTCAATTAAACATTCCAGTGTCTCAAGTCCGTCCAACCATGTCATTTATATAGCTTGGGAAACAAAGTGGTTGCCCAAATGTGTTCAGCGTGGTTTAATTTATTATCCTCCCTCCTACCAGATGGAATTCATCACTGAAATACACTGCATTCCCCAATTAATTAAGATCAATTGTTTTCATTTTAAAAATATTGTGCTTTTTAGTTTTTTTTCACTCTTTGTAATTGATTACTTCTGTAATTTAATCAGTCTATTATTTATTTTTGAAAGATAAAGCACACTGTCTTTGTCTCAGCCGTAAACTACCATTAGGTGTCTTAAACATATATAAGTGATGTTTACTCCAGGGTGATTGCTGGAATAAAAATAGAAGCATGGGAACAGTAACGAAAAAAGTGAGATGGAGAGTAATTTGACTGAAAAATAATGCTTATTGTATGTAAGAGTAATATTGAAGGATAGGGCTAAGTATGTAGAAAAGTGCCAAATTCTGGAGGATCTTTAATGGTGGATTTAAATTTCTCACATTGATTTAGCAGACAGAAAATATTCTGAATAGCATAGGCATCTCAACCATCACTCTCAATTTCTCAAACTGATTTAGTAGACATAGAAAATATTCTGAATAGCATACGCATCTCAACCATCACTCTCAGAAACTGAAAAATCTGTAAACAGACAATAAAAATAAGATGTGCATCTGTTGAGGGAACAAGGAAAGAATGTCACTTATAGCAGATGCCGTGGGCATATTTCAGATCTCCCCTTGCAAAAGGGAAACACTCCGAGTGTGGCTATTAGGATAGCTGACTGCAGGCACCATAGACATGATTGTTGCCATTATTCCCACAGTCAAGGGAGTGTCCTCATCCAAGGTCACATAACCTTCCCCAGGAAAGCCCACACCAATGACTGGTTGACATAAGGATACAAAGGACCAACTGTGGTGATTCAATTCAGAGGTTTCTGGGAGACATCAACACTGCAGAACCTCACACAGTTTCAGATGAGGCTCCCATAATTGCAAAAAAGTCAAACTTTTCTCTGTGCTCTATCTTGTGTCCTAATACTTCTCTTCCTTACAGATGTTAGTCCACATAGCACTGGGTCACTGGCTCTGAATGCCAAATGCTACCACACAATCTATTTCCCAGAAAACTATATCTAAGAGATCATGAGCAAAGAGTAACCCTAGCAATAAGACCTCAAAGTGTGACTTTAAAACTGGAACACCTGCAAGCAAACTGGTAATGAGAGTGTCCTCTCCACTGAAGGTAGGACTCTATAACCCAGGCCCTGCTGTAGTAGATGGACTGTTATGACTTTCACTGCTGATAAATTACATTGACAGAAGTGGGAAAGAATACCCTATGAGTGGGATATCTCAGGTGCTTGAGCAACTGGTGAAAGTATTCATTGTAAAGGGAGCTGTCAAGGTATTAAGGAGAAATGATGGAAGGTTCAGGGTGATTAATCAAGATAGCCACAGCTGAGCACAGTGGCTCACGCCTGTAATGCCAGCGCTTCGGGAGGCAGGAGAATCACTTGTGTCCAGAAGTTCGAGACCGGCTTGAGCAACATAGCAAGATCTCATCTTCACAAAAAACAAATTAGCCAGGTGTGGTGGCACACACTTGCAGTCCCAGCTACCTGGAAGGTTGACGTAGGAGGATCCCTTGAGCCCAGGAACTGGAGACTGCAGTGCACTCCAGCCTGGGCAACAGAGTGAGAACCTGATCCAAAAAAAAAAAAAGACAAATGTGAAAGTCAGAGGGTCTCCTTGGTAGCTCATATAGAAACTTTGGACCAGAATATAGGCCTAACAGAGCTGAGAAAATGTTGACTCACCAAAACAATCAGGACAACTATAAAAATGTCAGGGTTCTAATGCCAAGTGTAATTCTGAGATTTGAGATGGGAACAACAAGGTTGTGCCTTTGAAGTTACTGAATCCCTGTATTTCCCATACCCTTTGGGCCTGCAAATGTGGTCCACTCCTTCTTGTAAAAATGTGAGACTCTCCTTTTGATTAAATATAACACAGAAACGTCTGCATTACAAGACGCTGTGTGTCTCCCTTGTCCTCTTTTGTCTTCCCAGTCACCAGGCCATTAACTAAGGTTAAATCACAATATAGCCCTGCTGTGGAAGTGCTGGGTCAGCTGAGGAAAAGAAATGATACTAGGGATTTGCTGTAGAACTTAGTCAGCATTGACAAGTGGTATCTAACAGAGTGTGCGTGAGACTGGATTCTGAGGTGACCAGAAGAACGCGGGGGGAGCTGGAATAAAGTTGAATAAAAGAGACAGCAATGGACTAATATGTGTTCCCCCATATCTAATTGTTGAAATGCTAGTCCCAGTGTGATGGTATTTGGAAGTGAGACCTGTTGTAAATAATTCGGTCAAGAGTATGGAGCCTTCGTGAATATGATTAATGCCCTTATAAGAAGACAGAGCACTAGCTCCTTTCTGCTGTGAAAGAATGCAAAACGTTCACAGTCTTCAGACTGAAAGAAGCCCTTGGCCAGACCCAGTAATGCTGGCAGCCTGATCTCAGACTTCCAGCCTCCAGAAGAGAGAGAAATACATTTTTGTTGCTTATTAGCCCACTGGTGTATGGTACTTTGTTAGAACAGCCCAAATGGACTAAGACAGTTTCAAAATATGAAAGCACACCCTAATGACACAAAATTTAACATATGACAAAACCTCAGGGGTCAGTGCAAATATGTTGCCAGGTGCCTTTTGAAAGCTTGGCACACCTCATCAATAAGGGGACCTGCATAATGAACATTTGTATACCTAACCCTGAATTGTACCCCACATATTTAAAATTAAAAATTAAAAAACAAGAAAAAGAGTCAGCGGAGTGGCTCACACCTAAAATCCCAGCACTATGGGAGGTCGAGGTAAGAGAATTGCCTAAGATCACAGGCTCGAGACCAGCCTGGGAAACTTGGTGAGACTTCATCAATACAGTAAATCAAAAACTTAGGCAGGCGTGGTGGCATGCACCTGAGTTCCAGTTACGTGGGAGGTTGAGGCAGAAGGATCACCTGAGTCCAGCAGGTCGAGGCTTCAATGGCCGTGTATGTGCCACTGCACTCCAGCCTGGGTGACAGAGTGAGACTCCAACTCAAAAAAAAAAAAAAAGAATGAAAGCTTGGAGTTGATCCACACTAAGTGATATGGACATATAAACCTACCACAGCAGAGAATAGAGGAAGTGATCAAAAGATTCAGGAAAGTGTAAGGTTACATAAGACCAGAAAATGCATCAACAAACTATGATTCATGGTGTGCCTGGAGGACAACACATTTACCAAAATAATTAGTAAACCACAAATGAGAGGGTGCATCAGCATCACCTGTAAGCATCACTGGTAGCTTTCCTCCGTAGGTGAGAACTAAAGTTATGCTGACTTGGATTCCTGGATAGCAATGAAGAAATAAATTTATGAAATCATAGAGGTCAGGAGGTGGTGATTAATCACCAGGAAGTATGGTGAGTAACATTATTTTAACGAGTAAAAGCATCTGATTGGCATCCAGGGGTGTCTGACCTGCAAAGAGTTCTGAGGATGATTGGAAAAATAATAGCAACCCTAGGACAAGCACGAAAAACATTCAACAAAGGTAATGCTCTATCTATAGGAGGGAATCAAGGATGGATCAGGAGGTTGAATGTAGCTTCCACAAGTAAAACCAATCACAATAACTTGTCCACATTTTTAATTTGAGGCAGTTTTTAGACTCAAAACCCAGTGATTAAAGGAAGTTCAACTCCCCAGGAGAAGGAATTCTGTAATGCCATAACGAGTAAAATTGAAAATAATCTGCCTAATTATTTCCCAAAGAGAAACATGACTTTTATATGTAACTGGAGAAAGTTAAATACTCAGCCATTATAAGGATTTTTGGCTAGAGGACTCAGGCTGATATTATTACACAGGAAATAAAGCAGCATCATGGTCCCTATTAGAGGAATATATTAGTTCCTATGACTGCATTGGGTGGTTTAAAACAAAGCAAACTTATTATCGTCCAGTTCTTAAGACCAGAAGTCTGAAGTCAGTTTTACTGGGCTAAGATTCAAGGTTACGGGCAGGGCTATATTGCTTTCAGAGGACCTTAGGGAAGAATAATCCATTTTTTCATTCTTTCCAACTTCTAGAGGCCACCCACATTGCATTTCTTGGCTCACAACTCACTCTTCCACCTCTAAGGCTAGCAACACATAATTTAATTTCCACATCAAATTACTCTTACCTTGCTTTCATATTGTCGTCATGTTTACTATCTTGCCTCTGACTCTCTGCCTCTCCCTTTCACTTACAAGGATTTTTCTTATTACAGTGGACCCACCCAGATAATCCAAGATAGTTTTCCCATCTAAAGAACAGCTGATTACCTATTGCCATGTAACATAACATATCCACACGTTCTGGTACCATTAAGGTATCGTTAAGGTACCATTATTCTGCTTTTCACAGAGGAGTAACATATGGGCCAAGTGATAAACAGGGTACCATCTCTGGCCTGGCTTGTGGAGAATCTAGTAGGTCCATGGATCCACCCGGTGGTCATTTTCCTGGTCTGCCAGGACACAGTTGGAATGGACATACTTTCTTACTGGCAAAACAAACATGTCAGTTTCTTGACCTGTGAATAAAGAGTTAATACAGTGAGGGAAGGCCAAGTCAGAGTTTCTGAAACTACTTAGGCCACTCTCTGAGAGAGTAGATGCAAAATAATATCACATTTCAAGTAAATATCTCTGCGTGTCACTATTCTTAAAGACCAACAGTATTCAATGGTGGTGAATTCCATTGTTTCCCATTTAATTCTCTCTTCTGAAACCTACAAATCAGATGGATGCTGGAAGATGACAGGATACTACATGAACTCAGTCAAGCGGATTGAGGAAATATTCTCTACCAGTCTACGTGGACTAGCATATGTGGCATAAAGCCAGTCATCGTTTCTTCCTCTATGAGAAAGAGGGACCAAAAGCAGTTCCAAGTCATATGAGACAGACAGCAACATACATTTACAGTATTGCTTCAGAAGTAGGTTAACTCTATCACATTCTGTAATAACATAGTTCAATAGGAATTGGACCAGCTGTTCAGTCCACAGAATCATATAGTGGTCCACCACTTTTATTACATTGTGTTATTTGGACTAGATAATCAATAAACGGTAAGTATATTCAAGACCTTAGAGAGATATAAGTGTTCCAAAGATTGAGAGATAAATAATCCCTTAAAAGATTTGGAAGACTCATTCTTAAGGTTTCAAAGACCCTAGATGTGCTGAAAAATTTCCTCCAAAATAAAAGCCAAATTATTGCATCTTCAAGATTTTTGTCCCCCCTTCAAATAAAACCAGTTACCCTGCCTCAAATTTTCCTCCTTCTTAGTTTTCTTTCTTCAATAAAGAAGGAAAATTCTTTTTTTTTTTTTTTGAGTCAGAGTCTCACTCTGTCGCTCAGGTTGGAGTGTAGTGGCATACTCCTGGCCACTGCAGCCTCGACCTTCTGGACTCAGGCGATCCTTCCACCTCAGCCTTCCAAGTAGCTGGAACTACAGGTGTACGTCACCCTATCTGGCTAATTTTTTGATTTATTGTAGAAATGAGGTCTCACCAAGTTGCTCAGGATGGTATTGAACCTGCGGGCTCGGCAATCCTCTTACCTCGGCCTCCCAAAGTGATAGGATTATAGGCGTGAGCCACGGTACCTGGCCACAAAAATTCTTGATAGGTCTCTTCAGGTAGTTCAGCAACTTATCACATAGCTGGAAATTCTGCTCCAACCCATTTCCTGAGTAACAGCGAAAATTGTCAGTTTTGGAGGAGATGCTGAGGAAAGTACTCTGTAGCAGGTTTAGTATGAAGTGCAAGAACACTGCCTTTTGAGTGCTGCAACCTGGCAGACTCTTGTAAGCATGATGTCTATATTAGGATATAATACTGTTAGAGTTGGTGGCAAAAGTCAATAGGAGAATCATTGTACAGATCACTAGTGTGTTCTGGTACTAAATGGTGCCATCTGCATCATTGAAATATATGTCATCTGAAAGACAAAGAAAAAAGAAAACTTTTGGAGGATTCACTTTAAGAAAAAAAAGAGAATGAAAGAGAACAGATCTACTCTTTGATTTTATGAAACAACAGTCACAAAATATAGGAAGACATGGACACCAAGATCTAAACATCAAGAAATGAAGTACAAAGATTCTTGAGAGAAGAGGAGCCGATGAAGGGAGACTTGTAGTTGCCACATGTTGTTACCTTGAGTGGGTTTGTGTGTTATAATCTTCCAATGATGTGTATGTGGTTTGTTTGAAATAGTCAAGAAGTGAAAGCAACCCAAATGCCAATCAAAAGAACAGAAAAACCAATTGTCTTATACCCATACAATGAAACGCTACTTAGCAATAAAAAATGGTTACACAATGCAACATGGATAGACTTCAGAATAACAATGCTGAGTGAAAGAAGCCAGACACAAAAGAGTATATATTCTATGGCTCTATTTACATAAAAATCTAAAACTGCAACAGCCAAATCTATGGTGCCAGAAAGCAGATTGTTGCCTGCTGAAATAACAGGGAGATAGAAAGACACAGAAAGGAAAAGTCATAAAGGATATGAGAAACATTTAAAGGTTTTTTAAAAAGCTTACTTTCTTGCTTGTGGTAATGCTTATTTATGTGTGCATTTTTTTTTCCTGAAAAAGCCCATGTAATTAAATTTGGCAATTTAGTCTGTATTTGTACCTAATTTTACTGAATGTATGTGTTTCTGAAAATGAAAGTGAGCAATTTATTCAACATTGGCAACCAAAATGAGTACCACCAAGAACACTACTTTATCATTGACTACATCTATTTCCAGAATACCATTTTTTTTTTTTTTGAGTCAAAGTCTCACTCTGTCACCCAGGCTGGGGTGCAGTGGCACCACAGCCTCAACCTGCTGAGCTCAGGTGATCCTTCCACCCTAGTCTTCCAAGGAGCTGGAACCACAGGCATGCAGCACCATGCCTAGCTAAGTTATTAAATTATTATAGACAAGGTCTCACCATGTTGCTCTGGCTGGTCTCGAACCCCTGAGCTCAGGCAATTCTCTCACTTTGCCTTCCAAAGTGCTGGGATTGTAGGCATGAGCCACTGTGCCCAGACCCAGAGTACCATTTTTAGTGAAATAAGCATTTATGCTCTTTGAGCAATTTGACTAATAACACATTTAGGTTGGTTCCATGTTTTTGCTATTGTGGATAGTGTCACAATAAACATCACAAGTGAAGGTGTTGTTTTGGTAGAAAGATTGGTGTTCCTTTGGATATTTACCAAAGTGGAGTGGAATTGCTAGATCAAGTGGTAAATCTATTTCTAGTCCTTTGAGAAATCTCCAAACTGCTCTCCAAGGGATTAAACTAGTTTACATTCTTGCCAGAAGTGTATGGGCATTATCTCTTCTCCACAACCTTGTTCATATCTGTTGTCTTTTGACTGTATTAATTAAAGCTATTCTGACTGATACGAGATGGTATCTCATTGTGGTTTTAGTTGCCATTTCTCTGACGATTGAACTAAAACCACAATGAGATACCATCTTGTATCAGTCAGAATGGCTTTAATTACTAAGTCAAAAGACAACAGACTTTTGCTGTTGTCTGCATTTTTTCATATGTTGTGGTTCTCGTCATTTCTTTGGTAAACATTTGTGCTGTCTCAGATGAACCACTTGAAGAGCTAGTAATAAACAAAGCACTTTGTCTCACTAAATTCTTACAGCAATCACTAGATATAGGTATTATTTTCATTCCATTTTTTAGCATAGATATGTGGGGTACAAGTCAGGATAAGTACACACGTAGACTGCGTGCAGGTAAAGTTTGGGCTTCCAACTGGTCCTCACTTCCCTGGTTTACCAGGTACCCTTTGTGTTGTTATTTGCTCCCCCCTTCCCTGGCAGTGTCCAGCGACTACCAATCCTTTCCTTGTGCTAATGTGATTAATGTTCAGGTCCCACTTATAAGTGAGAACATGTGGTATTCACTTAGTTTTTGTGATAGATCACTAAGTATGATGGTCTACAATTCCATCTAATTTGTTGCAAAGTTTGTTGTTTTGTTCTCTATATGGCTGCATAATACTCTATCATGTGTACATACCACATTTTCTTTGTCCAGTTCACTCTTTTTTTATGAACACAGTTTTATTTTATTTTGTTCCAAAGTAACTTTGCATTATTATGTGAAATAATGAACCCTATTGTATCTCTTAGCTTAAAACCCTTCTTCATTGTAAGCATCCTCAGGAGTATCACAGAGCTGTTTTGGTATTCCTGGTCTATGTGTCATCTTGCTTAATTCTTCCATCTCTAAGATGAGACTATCCAGTCCACTCTTGATGGGCAGTAAGGGTTGGTTCCATATTTTTGCTGTTGTGAATAGAGATGCAATCAACGTGCATGTGCAGTTGTCTTTTTTGTAGAATGATTTGTGCGTCTTTTCTTAGGGCTCTTCCAGACCTCTATAATGTGGAAATGTTAGCAGAAGTATTTCTAAGGGTGACATTGTAACAAGTTATTGTACCTCTAGCGCCCCAGTATCAGTTTGTAAGTATGATGCAGACCTTTTCAAAATGCACCTTCTGATCTTTTTCGAAATATCAGAGTTGGCCGCGCTCGGTGGCTCAGCCTGTAATTCCGCGCTTTGGGAGGTTGAGGTGAGTGGATTGCCTGAGCCCGCGGGTTCGAGACCTGCCTGGGCAACTTTGTGAGACCTCATCTCTACCATAAATCAAAAAATTAACCGGGCGTGGTAGCGCGCGCCTGTAGTTCCAGCTACTCGGAAGGCTGAGGCGGAAGGATCGCCAGAGCCCAGCAGGTCGAGGCTGCGATGGCCGCGAGCGGCCACTGCACTCCAGTCTGCGCGACAGAGTGAGACTCCAACTCAAAAGAAAAAATCAGAGTTTACCAAACTGACCACTCTTCTTCAAACTATTACAAATCAATGGAGGAGTTGTGGAACATTTAAAGGTTAAAAAAAAACCCCTCTCTTGATGATTAATAGCTTAACAGCTCATCTGCTCTACAATATTGGACCAATTATTGAAAATCCTTCCACAGGGCTTTACTGTGTAGTTCAGATTTACATCTGATGAACACACAATGCCAAGGACAAATACATTTTTCTTAAAAAGATAAAATATTCTCAAAAAATAATTTGCATACAGAGTCAGTCACCTGCTTTCTATTTTTCCTCCCTATTGCAGTCTCAAACAGAACTTTCTCCCCACATTTATGCTAATGTTGTACAAGTGCCAGGTGACTTTACTTCAACATTTGTACAACAGACATAAATCTCTACTCTTCTATTACTTTTGATGGTGAAATCTCTTCAACAGGATCAAGGAACAAGCAAAATGCTATATAATTCTAGATAAAATCTTGCAAATCTTTATGCTTTTTCAAGTCATCTTGGGTCATGCACCTGTTATTAGAATTCAAAATCTGATACATGGCGGTAATGCTATAGAGCTGGGAATATTATGCTTGAATATTTCCAAAACATAATGTTATATCACTATGAATTATGGTAGCAAAACCATAGAAATGATAAAAATATTGTCCCAAAATATATGTGGACTGCTTTAACTGTAAAGATGACTCTATCATTAAATAGAAATACCTATCATTTTCTGATAAAGTTGAGAGTCTTTTCAGTTCATCATAATGTATCAAAATAGTTTTAAAATGTAACAGATTGATCATTCATATAGATAGATTTGAAGTAATGAGATACCTTTCCCAAAAGTCATTGAACTTTCTCTCTCTGAAATTCTTCATTTTGGTAGATTTGATGGTATTTATCTCTCTTTTTTGGTTCTAAAGCAAAAATATTTGCTCCCAGCTGCTAATATATATATATCCTTAGAAGATCTCCTGAGTCATATTTAATAGAATATCCAACTTCTTTAGAATTACAAAGAGTATCTTAATTACCTATTAGCTGTGTGAAATTGAAAAAAAAAATTATAGATCTGGAGTGGTGGCTCACACCTATAATCCCAGCACTTTGGGAGACCGAGGTGAGAGGATTGCTTGAGCCTATGGGTTTGAGAACAGCCTGGGCAACTTGGCCAGACATCTCTACTATATATATATATTTTTAATAGCCAGGTATGGTGGTGTGTGCTGTAGTTCCAGCTACTTAGAAGACTGAGGTTGAAGGATCATCTGAGCTGAGCAGGTTGAGGCTGTGGTGGTTGTGAGTGTGCCACTGCACTCCAGCCTGGGTTACAGAGTAAGACTCCAACTCAAAAAAAAAAAGAAAGAAAGAAAGAAAAAAATTCAAATTTAAATATTTTTATGTGTAAAATAGAGACTATAGTGTGTAATTCATAATATTATTGTAAACTTTTTGTAAGAAAACATTATTAGCTGTTATTTATTGAGAATAGAAAGCCTCTCAGATTGTACTCCCAAAATATTTATTCCTATGTTGTTTATATGCCTAAGAGTGAACATTTGTCACCTGGGAGAAATAAATTAATTAAGAAATACATTAAAAATAATAGAATAAATAAATGTAATTAAAGTCTTATTAGGGTCATAGTCTTTATTCTGGAATAATTAAATCAAGGAGTATTTGGAGTACAGTCTTTTCAAACAATTACTTTGTTTATATGTTCTCCCCAGACTCCAGGTTTTTTCATTTATTTATTTGATAGTATACACTGTTATTTTTCATTAAAAATTATTTTTCAAAATTTCTATCTTATTTCAATAGATGTGCAGCCAATAGCTTTTAAACAGCACTTTATTTTAGTCATCTAGTAAGTGAATATATTAATAAATCTAGACATATAAAATAAAATGTTATAGGTAGAAATATGTAAACATTGCAAATAAGCATAACAACCTAGAATTCTTTTCTTTCTTTTATTCTCTGCTGGGTTAATTTAAGGTAGTATGGCCATTTTATTTATCCTCTTCTTTTGCTCTTGTATATTAATTTCAAACAAATCTAATTGCATATTTATATCTGATAAACTCTTACATAAAATGCAAAAGGAATTGAAGAAAAAAATCTCTATGTTTATGAGTAGATTGAAAACATAGGCATACAGTAGTCCCCACTTATCCATAGTTTTACCTTTTGTGGTTTCAGTTACTTATGTTCAACTGTGATCCAAAAATATTATATGAAATATTCCAGAAATAAACCATTCATAAGCTTTAAATCGCACAACATTCTGAGTAGTGGGAAGAAATCTCACGCCATCCTGCTCTGTCCCTCCAAGAAGTTGAATCTTTCCTTTGTCTAGCATATTCATGTGTCAGACACTATCCCCCCCCCCAATTAATTAGTCACTTACTAGTTGGCTAGGTGGTCAGATTGACTTTTGTGGCATTGCAGTGCTTGTGTTCAAGTAACCTTGTGTTCAGGCACAAAAGTAGTGGTGCAGGCATATTGTTATAATTGTTCTATTTTACTAGTAATTCTTGCTGAAAATCTCTTACTATGCATATCTTGTAAATTAAATGTTCTCACAGGTGTGAATGATGAAGAAAAAAATAGCATATATAGAGTTTGGCACTATCTGCGGTTTCAAGCATCCACGGGGGTGGGAACGACTTGTAACATATTCCCCACGGATAAGGTAGTGCTACTGTTCACAAGTACACACATTCACACACAGAGAGAGGTATGAAATACCTAGAGACAATATATGAAAAACGTTAAGTCTCCAAGCAAAAAACTAAATCACCACCAGAAGAGAGGGCATTTCTCTTTTTTAACAATCTTATTTCCATTGTTGATATTATGCACCAGAGGAATTTTGTTTTTGTATTTTTTTTTCAGTGTATGTACATCTATTACCTTATAGAGTGAGAATAGAAAAAAGAAACAGTGATGAACATTCAATCTCACATAAATAGTTTATTATAAATTGATTTCAATGCCTAGGACCTATTCCCAGAAATTTGGGATTTACCTGATCAACCATTGACTTTTAAAATATATTTATAGATGAACTTAATGAGTATTCAGAGTGAAGAATTACTAAACTAATAAAAGAAACTGAACACATTAAAAGTGTTAAATAGAAAAAAGTTACACTCCATACTTAGAAAATAGAAGAATGAATTACTGGAACAAAAACTAAGTATGGGCAAACATGGTTGATAGTTAACAAGGCAGTGTTCAGTGTCCAACCTGTGTGGATGAGTAGTAGTCTCCTAAGATACATCATCTCCAACCTCCTTCCTTACATTGAACAGAATGAGCAGAAGCTAAGTCCTGTGATTTAGTTTAGTCTTCAATACACACTACCAGAAAAGTTCAAAGATACCTCAAAGGAAAGCAGATTTCCAGAAAAAAGCAAGTATATCCTCTTCAAATACCTTGATGTACACTTATTATTGTAAAGGAAAATTATCAAATTAAGCAATCTTTGAGATAAAAAACAATGAAGAAAAAGATCAAGAAATAAAATCAAGCACCATAAGAAGTCTTGGAAATTTCAGGGAGGATATTGGTAACTTAGAATATAAATAAGAAATTGTGTGTGTGTGTGTGTGTGTGTGTGTGTGTGTGTGTGTGTGTGTGTGTGTTAGAAATAACAAACGGACATAATAGCATAACATATATGCATACATGCACGTATACATACGTTATAGTTATATTAATAATATTTTTTGTTTCTACTTGTAATCATTATTTTTGTTAACAAAAGAAAAGAAAAAAAGGATAAGCAGCAGAATGGAAATGACTGAAGAAAAACAGTAAGCTGGAAGGTCAAGTTCACAAATATTTCCATAGGCAAAAGGAAGTAGTAAAGCTGGGAAAAATCTTTAAAAGAAAATGTAAAGTGACATACAAAGGTAAAAATTCCAACATTCAGAAAAGAAACTAATAAAAGAACAAATGAAAGGGACGGGGCGGGGGTGGGGGGGTGGGGAGAGTCAGAAATACTTGGAAAAAAATGACAGAGTAATTCCAAAAGTAATAAAAGTTCTCAGATTTAGAGGTTTCAAGGAGTGCCAAACCAGATAGATGATAAAAATGCACAGGTGCACTCCTGAGAAAGACACTTTAAAAACTAAACTGTAAAATGCTTTTAGAAAATAGGTAACCTACAAAGGAATAAGAATCATGTTGACATCAGACATTTTAATAACAACTTTGAAAATATCTATTTCTAATCTTATTGAATCACTCTTTAATTATGAGAAAGAAAATGAAAAATATTTTGCATCATCATCCTTTTGAACCTATTTTTTTATACCAAATTTATTTAAATGTGAATGCCAATAAAGATATTCTCAGACATGCGAGACCTTACTCTGTTTAGTAAACAAAGACCTTTTCTTAGAAATATAAAACACAATTAGAAATAGTGCACAGAAATAAAGAGAAGTAATTAAAAGAGGTATCTATAACAGATATGAACAGTAAGTATTAGAAAAAATATAACATATTGTCAAAAGGAGCAAAGAAAGACACCAAGCTGAAGAGTTATGTACAATGTCACAAACTATCAAATATCTAATTTCTAAAACACACAAGGAACCTCTGCATTTCAAAAAGAAAAAAGTCATGAATAAACTATTCATATTACATTTGAATCTTGATAAAATATAAAAATTTCTCTCAATATTTTACTTACAAGAAAACTATATGAGAAAAATGATATGATTTTTTTCAAGGCCACACTTCCAGTAAGTGATTTAAGAAGGAGAAAATCCAGACTATTAGACATCCAAATTAATATCTCCTACAAAAGCAGAGAAAGAGATTCTTGTGTCACTTTTGGAACCCAAGTACAATGAACCTTTTGCATAAATTAAGATGGTTTCATTTGTCACTTAAAACTTGCTAAGATTGAATTTATTTCTGCTTGTTGACAAGAGCTTAATAAAGTCATTAGGCAAAGACTATAAAGAGAAATTCACAATCCACTGGACAACTTGAGGATTTCCTTGGATTTTGCTTGCAAGAATCTTCATTGATCCTCTCATTAAGAATTTATTGAATGTTTTCTTCACACCAAATCAATATTCCCATTGTGAAGTATAAATGTAAGTGATACAAAACTCATGCTTGGGGGCAGAAGAGGGGAACTGATGTCTTCACAAAGGAGGTAGTAGTCACCCAAGTCCATCTTGTAGGCTGATGAGTGGTCTTCGAGGTGAAAAAAGCAGCAGAAGCATTTAAAAGATATAGAAACTTGAGTAGATAAGAAATGCTAATTGAAAAAAAACTACAAGATATCTAATTGGTTTTGTTGTATCTGAAAAACTATATAAATGTAAAATTTGTTAAAAGATCTTTTTAAGTTTTGCTTTTACAGACAGTCTTGCTCTGTTGCCTAGGCTGAAGCACAGCAGCACAATCAGCTTACTGCAATATTGAACTCCTGGGCTCAAGAGTTCCTCTTGCCTCAGCCTTTCAGGTGGCTGGGACCTCACTCAGGCTTGAAACAAAGTTTGCACTGTCAAAAAGTAAAGGTGTCACTATCTTAGTCACCCATGTGCACAATCCTTGGGTTTTTATTTTTGTTTTCAGTGCCATCATTCCTGACGCTGAATCTGCATGCTACCAATAAGCAATCATTTGTAGTAATGGGGTGTAAACAAACCTACCATGTTGACAGTTGAATGAAACCTAACACATAAAATTATATAGAGTGCATGATACTTGATAATGATAATAAATGACTATGCTACTGGTTTATGTATTTACAATATTATATTTTCAATCGTTATTTTAGAGTGTATTGCTACTTATTCATCTCACTCCAGTTGAAATGACTTTTATCAAAAATACAGGGAATAACAGATGCTAGCCAGGATGTGGAGAAAGGGAACTCCTCATACACTGTCAGTGGAAATGTAAATTGGAAAACAGTATGAAAACAGTATGAAAGTTCCTCAGAGAACTAAAAATAGAACTATCCCATGATTCAGAAATTCTGTTTACCCTGTGGATGTTTACAGTGTGGCTGCCTTGAGATACTTCTTTATCCTGGCATATAACGTGACATTTAAGTGTCTGATCCATGACCATGTGATCCTCCTACAGGAAACTTGTTTATAATGGAAGATGCCCTTGTGCTTGTAAGACCTGTGTCCAGTTCATTCCTACCAGCATAGTTACTCTCAAGAAGAGCCCTGCTGAAGAGAGAACACCTGACGAAGTTAGGTTCAAATGTGTTGGTTATATAAGACACATAGAAGGCAACTCAATAAAAACATGAAATAACAAAAGCATTTGATTACTCACAGATCCACTAGAGAAGAGGAGTGCCCATGAGGACTGGTAGAGAGTTTAGAGACAGCAGGGTATTCAATCAGTGAAAAGTGATAAGGAGAGAGAGGACCTATGGGACTATGTCTTTATTAACCCCCATGGGCATTATTCTTTAGGCTTTCCCTTGGGGGTAGATTGGCTAGTTTGGAGAAAACCTATGTGAAAGAGGGAACTTATTTGCATGATTCTGGCTATTTACTGTGGTTAGTAGCTGTGGGACATATGGGGATTTGAGTTAGTAAGCAGGTTATATCACAAATAACCACACAGGGAGAAGAAGTTTTAACTAGGCTCAAAGTGAGGTTCTGACTGAATTTCAAACAACTTATGTCAAGCCTAAAAATGTATGCTGAGGCAGCAACTATTTTAAATGTATGACATTTATATACCAAGCTAACTGTCTTCATTATGTCCGTTGTTTTGCATTTTCTCCTCATCTGTGCCTTGCTGCTTTATTTTTAAATAATGTGGCTTGATGAGTCAGCATTTTTAATGTTGATGAAGTTAAATTATTCATTTTAAATTTAAGGTTATTGTTTTCAGTGTTTTGTCTAATAATTCATTGCCCTCTCTCAATTCCCAAAGATATTCTAATGAGTTTGCTTCAAATATCTTTATAGTTTTAGAATTAATATTCATGTCCACGTGTGAAAAAATGATCCAGAGTCCCTTTTGCTCTAATATGAATATTTGTGCTATTTGATCACTATTTGTTGAAAAACTTTGTTTACATTGCATTGAATTGGCACCTTTCTAAAATTTATTTTGAACACATAAGAACGAATCCCTTTCTGCTCATACATTAACCCTGTGGCCTATTACACTGATACCTTCAGATTTTGGTTCTAGTACTTATTTTGTAGTGTTCTTAAAGTTTTCTACATGACCAAGAATGCTATTTGCAAAATAGAATTCTAATCTTTAAGCAAATTACTTTTTTCTGTCTACCCTTAATCAGTGGGACCTTGAGTCTTGAATAACGTTTTCATTAGAAATAGGGAGATTGGGAATCTTTACCTTTATTTCTCTTCAAAGATTAGTCAATATGTTTAATATGAAGTTTGATGCTACCTATGAATTTATTTTGTTGTTGCTTAAAAACACAGAAGTTTGTTTTTAATTTTTAAAAGAGTATTTGCACACATGGTTATAAACATGCATATCCCTAGCCAGCAAGTATAATTCTGAGATGAGTGGTAGCTTATATTACCAGAATTTCAGAAAGAAAATGAAGACTGTTGTTAAAACAACAAAACCAAAAAGGGAGTATTTGGAAGGAATGAATTTGTCGAATGTGAACTTATAAGATGGTCCACTTAATCTTCACTTTAATGATCTGATATTATCTATTAATTTGTTTTACTTTTTCTGTCGCAGATCTTATGGGCAATATTTTGGTTATAATTGTATATTTCATATTTTATTTTTTGGAAATAAAACAAGAAAAACAACATAAAATATTGTTGTAACATTAGTAGCTGGCCAAGCAAATTATGCAATGATTTATATTAAGGTTTGTATAATATAGAAGATGACATTGCTGCCTTTTCTAATTTGAATTAAAGAATATATATCTAAAAGTTTTGTTTCTTCAACAGTATTTTCTAGTTTTCTTTTCTGTGCTCCATCAGTACATTAGTTAAGCTTGCCTCATTCCTTTCATTTACTTTTCACAAAAAAAATTGTAGCTAGACATGACTTTAAAAAAATCTCTGTATCAGTGTACACATCAGTAAACCCCAACTGCAAGTGTCTGGAACCAAGCTAATCAAGATTAATGCATTCATTTAACAGATGGTTACAATGTTATTAAAATGCAAATGATTGGTTTCTGCTAATTGTTCAACATCAGAAACAATTAATCAGAGGGCTTTTTTTCATTTTCTAATAGCCTTTGTAGGGTTTACCTCCAGAGATTAACATAAAAGACAAACATGTAAACTTCTCTCACTAACCCCATGAGAGTCAATCAACTTAAAAGAAAAGTGAAATAATGATTATATATTTATAGTAACAGGAAGAATCCTTTTAGTACTGTAATTTGCTCGTGAATTGTTTTGCACCCAATTTAACTAGTCTCCATATAATTACATTTACTAGAATACCTATTCAAACATAATGGGATTTGGAGCTTTACTTTGAGTCAAAAAAGACAGTCTAACTGCTTGAGTAAATAAAATAATTCATTGCAGAGCAATAAATACATTATTTTGTACCAGTAGAAAATATCAAGGATATAAGAAATTGTTAATTGAGAAGACAATACAATAGATTTTTATTGAGTAATTATTATGTGCTAAAACTATTTCAGGTATTTGAAATACAACATAATACCAAACAAATATTCCTGATGTCATAGAGTTAGGGAAAAGCAATAAAAAATAAGTAATGTTTATAGAATTTTAGATTATGAATGCCATGTGTATTAATCATTTAAAAATTTTCTGTATTTCATGATGCTTTGTTATACCTGGGCCTTGTAGAAAGGACACGGATTATCCTTCCCACAGTTATTCAATTCTGAGAGATAGCAAACAACTAACCCAAGAGTGGGTGTTTTTCATAACTAACTGTTTTTCATAACTAACTAAACTAACTGATCTAGAGCCCAAATTCTGAACCAATTTCTCTATCGGGTCTTTATGTTCCAGAAGGCAATAATCCTCTGCCCTGTCCCTACTGACAGCCTATAGAGACAGCCCCTATATCCCAGAGACTACTGAAATTGTTCAAACCAGTCCGTCCTACGCCTGCGTACCCTTCTTACCATGCCTTTCTCACAGCAACCATAACAAAGTCTCCTGCCGATGTTTCTCCCTTGTTCCTGTTGCCTCCTGATCAACCAGGGTACTTCCCCTTGTGGCCCTGTGTGGTATAATATGCCTTCCACTCCTGGGATCTGCACCAAAGTATCTTTTCCATGACAGTTGTCTCCTGATATGTCGTGTCGGCCTCACTGTACCTGAATAAAACCAAATTTCAGGTATATTTTAAAACAGAAAGAGAAATCTAGAACAATGTCAGGAGAATCAGAACCATTGTAAGGGGTAATTATGCAGAACTAGCCTCTTTGATAAGGTCATTTTTATTTATTTATTTTTTAGATTAGAAAATAAAGTTTAGCCGCTCGGTGGCTCAGCCTGTAATCCCGCACCTTTGGGAGGCTGAGGTGAGCGGATTGCCTGAGCCCGCGGGTTCGAGACCCGCCTGGGCAGCGAGACCTCATCTCTACAATAAATCAAAAAATCAGCCGGGCGTGGTAGCGCGCGCCTGTAGCTCCGGATACTCGAAAGGCTGAGGCGGAAGGATCGCCGGAGCCCAGCAGGTCGAGGCCGTGGTGGCCGGGAGTGGCCACGGCACTCCAGTCTGGGCTACAGAGTGAGACTCCAACTCAAAAATAAATAAATAAATAAAAAGAAAAGAAAGTTTATTTAGAAAGTAAATTAAGAGAGAGAGAGAGAGAGAAGATTCACTTCCCCGAGGTAGGGGAGGTGGCCAAAGCCAGGAAACATGACTTGCCCATAGCTTAGAGAGCACAAAGTCACACCATAGTTTACCAAGACAATGGTCACAATGGTCACAATGGTCTATCAACGGCAGATAAGGTAATTTTTAAACAATGATGGAAAAAAACAGTTAAACTCACCATCCATGTGGCTATTTGGGGGAAGGGTGTTCCTGTCAAAAGAGACAGCAGCATTAAGACATCTAAGGTACGATCTTATGTGATATGTTTCAAGAAGAACAAACGAGCCAGAGTAACCATACAGAGTGAAAATGTGGCAAGCAGCAGGAGATAATAAATTAGAAATGAAAGAGGACAAATCATGTCCCATTTTGTAGTCCTTTTTATTGACCTTGAATTTTGCTGTGGGTAAATTGGGAAGATGCTATGTTTTCTGTTAAAGGACTTTCTGCCTCTGCTTAAAAAAATAGGCTACAATGTGGTGGAAGCTGGGAGCAAACATAGGCGCAGACAATCCACTTAGGAAGTTGTTGAACGAATCCTGGTGACGTATAATGATGGTTGCTGTTAGAACAGTAACATGGGGTAGGAATTATTTCAAATACACTAAACAATTTGAAGTTAAAGCCAAAGGATTTCAATCATTTGTTCTTTCACTCAGTAATTTTCTTTTTTTTTTTTTTGAGTTGGAGTCTCACTCTGTTGCCCAGGCTGGAGTGCAGTGACAAGCTCACAGTCACCGCAGCTTCAACCTGCAGGGCTCAGGTGATCTTCCCGCCTCAGCAGTCCAAGTAGCTGGAACTACAGGCCCGCGCCACCATGCCCAGCTAATTTTTTTATTTATTGTAGAGATGCGGCTTCATCAAGTTGCCTAGGCTGGTCTCGAACCCGTGGGCTCAGGCAATCCTCTCACCTCAGCTTCCCAAAGTGCTAGGATTATAGGCGTGAGCCACCACATCCGGCCCACTCAGTAATTTTCTACAGAATGATTCTCTGTATGAGTTTTCTTCTTCGGCTGAGCAGAAACCAAAATGTATTAGTTTTGCACACGATTTATTGGGTGAAATACTTGTGAACAACAAAAGCAGGAAAGAGCAAGAGAAGGCAGGGAGAGCTTCCAAAGAGACTGCAGGCCTAAAACTTGTGCAAAGACTGAGGAAAGGCGGATTAGATAGGAAGAGTTTTACACAGCAATACAGCTCTGAGAACGTCTTGGCTGGACTAGAGTAAGGCTCCAGAGTAAAAAGTGCTCATCAGAAGTGTGCCCTGTAATCGCTCCTGGACGACAAGATTTCCAGCCTTGGAAAATTAATATAATCAGATTTAAGCTCTCAGTCTTTCTTTCTCTACCTTAATTCTCAGTTCATTTAATCATTCACTATGAGTGGCAATTAAATTCCAGTTAATCTCCTCATGAAACAATACCGAGGATATGAAGTCCATATTGGTGGGTGTTGTTCTCAATTAAATTATATGTTCTAAATGTCGTCAGACATTAAAAGATGCAGTGGAGCTATTACATCTTTGTCATCTGTTGTCTCAGTTGAAAAGTTTTTTTTTGAAACAAAAGTTTCGCAAAAGTCAGGAGATATATAATCTTATGTCTATATTTTGGCTTCACTTAATTCAAACACA
This sequence comes from Carlito syrichta, assembly GCF_000164805.1. Lineage (NCBI taxonomy): Eukaryota > Metazoa > Chordata > Mammalia > Primates > Tarsiidae > Carlito > Carlito syrichta. The sequence continues at coordinate 33,641 of NW_007255289.1, read as the reverse complement.
TTGATATATGCGGTTTTTAGATTTTGTACCTGCTGATCTATATTAAAATAATTCTTGTTATGCGCCTTGCAGTCTAAATAAAATCTAAATGACTGGGGAATTCACAGTTGATAATCAGGTAGTTAAAATTAGTAATCACAAGTTAACTGTAAAAATATGTCTTCACATGTAAACCAATAACTTGAGATTTGTCCTAGTATAAGAAAACAACGAAGATATATGATTAAGAATATACCAACTATATTACACTGACTTTGCTATTCTTTTGCCACTTGAGTTTCTGGAATGATGTGATGTAATGCTATTATAAATTTTTATTAATGATTAATATTGATTAATACATACTCAGCTTACCCCTTGTTTGTATATTAAATTAAGAAAAGGCTAGTGTCTATGTGTTTTAGGCAAAATTCAATGTTTGATGATAATCATTATAATCTCAAAATCAAATATATTTTATCTGCAAATTGTGACACTAAGCATATATTATAAATATAATTGCCAAAATAACGGACCTTAATCAGACCTTTCAAATTTCAAAAATATGTACTTATGCTTTTTAAATCTGTAGACTGAATACATCTGAGTTTGTATTTGAAAAAATTCCTTTATTGCTATCTATCTGATCATATGGTTTCCTTTTCTTAAGTTGTAATACTCTTTCAAGTCACAAGTCTTTGAGATTTTTTTTCATCTGCATCAAAAACAGATGCTATCAAATGGCTTAAAGATCAAAGTAACTGGCCTTAGAATAGACAGAAAGAGAATTCCTCCTAATAAGATAGTATAATTCCCATGAGAACATCCGTTCTGAAAATAATTTTAACAGTATCTAACAGATGCACTACAGAATGAAATAAGATGCTACTTCAAAAAAGGAAATATTAAAGATGATAGGGTTTATTCTATAAGAATATTTGAATAAGTAGTATTCCTAAACCACTATATACATATTCAGGAGTAAACTTTATATTACAGAGTAAAATACTGTTTTATCGCTAAAGAAATATATAAAGTAAAATCAATTTCAATACCTTCATGGCCACAATACAAGATTCGTATCTTTGATTGTTTTATTACAATTCTACTTCTATCAATAAATACATATACTATCTTTATTATGTGAGAAACTATTTACACATTTTGCTTTAATAAAAATTTTTCATAATCTAAGAACATTAACAATTTAATATATTTGGGATTCATATCAATGTCAAATTATATTCGTTTTACTATGAGATGTTTTTACTATACATTTCATATTTTGTCAATGTGGAGCACATTTAAAGATTTTCTCGTCACTTCCAATATTTATCACAGCTTGGGACCTGCCGATTACTTATTACTTTTAAAAAAATTTTACTTACTTTTTCCTAGGAAAGTTAAAAGTCTTCTTAAAATAACAAAAACTAAACAAATAAAAAATAAAATAAAAATGAATAATATTTGAAGACCAATATGCAAGAAATGAACAAAACAAAATTGAAAGAAGCAATACTTTTATAATGTTCATTTAATCATTAAAGCAAAAACAAAAGTAGGATGTGAGAAATATTGAGTGAGAGTTTAAAATAAAAAATTTAAAAAATCAATATACAGTCAGAACATTTAAAAATCAAAGTGTGTTATTATTCTTAAAATATGCAAACAATTTAAAATATAATATATAAATTTGAGTATGTAAAATATAGAATAAATATATCACATGTTTTTTTCTCATTTGCTTGTTAACTTCTAGTTTCTTTCAAAAATCCTTAGGAATTTATCCCTACCATCCCTATTATACAGATAAAGTAACTGTATTTTTTTTTTTTTTTTGAGTTGGAGTCTCACTCTGTCACCCCGGCTGGAGTGCAGTGGCATGCTCACAGCCACCTCAGCCTCGACCCGCTGGGCTTAGGCAATTCATCGGCCTCAGCCTTTCAAGTAGCTGGAACTATAAGCGCATGCTACCGCGCCCGGCTGATTTTTTTTTTATTTATTGTAGAGATGAGGTTTCATCAAGTTACCAGGCTGGTCATGAACCCCTGAACTCAGGCCATCATCTTGTCTCGGCCTCCCAAAGTGCTGGGATTATAGACTTAAACCATCGTGCCCAGCCTAATAACTGTGTTTTTTAAAAAAATAAGTATAGTACTCAAGTTAACAGAGATAATGAACATGTTAACAGAAATAATGAATTCAGAATTTTAAACTAACTTTGACTATTGTCAGAAATTTATTTTTCTTTTTAGACATGATACTTTAATTCAAGAACAAATCTAGCCAGGCTCGGTGGCTCAGCCTGCAATCCCGTGCTTTGGGAGGCTGAGGTGAGAGGATTGCCTGAGCCCGCGGGTTCGAGACCTGCCTGGGCAACTTGGCGAGCCCTCATCTCTACAATAAATCAAAAAAAATCAGCCGGGCGTGGTAGCCCGTGCCTGTAGTTCCAGCTACTCGGAAGGCTGAGGCGGAAGGATCGCCGGAGCCCAGCAGTTCGAGGCTACCGTGGCCGGGAGTGGCCACTGCACTCCAGTCTGGGTGACAGAGTGAGACTCCAACCCAAAAAAAGAAAAATAAAAGAACAAACCAACGTGCATAGATGAGGGTGTTTCTACCGTGGCCCACATAACATGGGTAATGAATTACAGAGACTGCCCCCCACTTTCAATAGCTGCCAATTTTGCCAATTTTCCACAGAGGCCCCAGTCTCTATCACAGATATCAAAGCCCTCACTAAACACACGTACGATTGTGTTCCTGCCCTGCAACACTTATACATCCTTTTGGAATATAACATGGCCTCTCATACTAGACAGAATTCCTGAGAGCAGAGACCATGTGTAGAGAGTTCAATGTTTTGGCCATATGTAAAACAGCATGCTTAATTTGTTTTACTGTTTTTTTTAATGTTTTTATTTTTGCCTTACATTTCAGTAGAAGCTGAATGACCATTTAAGTAATAATACATCATTCTTTATGCTTTTCACATATATCTGAAAGACATTGATTTTTATGATTGAGCTAATACTGTATGTACTAAATTCTCTGCTGAATAACGCAAGAGTGAATTTAGTGCACATCTTTACTTTCAAACTCTACCATAATGGCTTTGAGAACTAAAAAGATGAAGAAAAAAAGACTTTGCTTATTGGAGTTGGAGTTAGTACAATACTTTTATGGAACAGGTAGACACTTGAAATCAGCCTAGAGTTGTAGAATAAAATAGTGCCATAGAGTTTCACAATGGTAACCAGTGCCATCAAAGCATAGTACACATTAGAATAGTCATGAGTCATGTGTTTTGTGTTCTCTAAGAAAGACTACACAGAAATCCAAAGCCCAGCCAGTTGGTGATTTGGGGAATGAAATTAAAACAAGAGTTTTAAATAACTTAAATGGGAAAGATAAACTAAAAAAAAAAAGCCAGACTGATTCATTGAACTCACATGAAGAATTATTTCAACCTTAAAATTACACTTTACTTTCTGTGTTTCTTTTACTAAGCATCCAGGATGTATCTTCAGATTGACACATTCTTTGTTTAGGTGTCTAAATATTTCAAAGTAAATTTTCTCAAAGAGACACAGGAGGAGTATCTAAAAATCTCCAAGCTTATATTTAAATTTTCTGCTAATGTAGCTGCCTAAATAGATACTCATGTGTCACAAAAACATATATACCTGGTCCTGTTCACCTAGGCCATGACCATGACATAATATCATACTTTTGGGGCTTATCAAAGTCTTCTGGTATCAATATTAATATTTCAAATGAAATGTGGAAATCTGACTTCCATTTAGGTACCTTTATCCTCTACACTTTTATGTATTAATATACTTACCTTGAGTATCAGATGATGTTATAACTTGAATTCAAATCAGCACATAAAACTTTTAAATATTTACATATCCCACTGTATTTATGAATGTAGTATATTTTGGTTGTTTGGCGATAATGCAAAACAAAGCCCAATTGATTTAGTCCATACAATGAGCATTGTTTCTCTAATAAAGACTGAACAACTTCAAGGGTGACAATAGTTTGAGTAGAGCAGAAGTGACAAACCAATAACTACAGGTTAAAGATATCCCCAGCTATCTAGTGTGACTCATACATTACTAAAACACAAAGAATTAATTAGTTGTATGTATTGATATAAGACATTTTTGAGTAAAATCTAGATTTCTCATGTGTCTTGGAAAGTTTAATCTGTAACAACTTTGATCTCTAATTCACACTTGGAAATCATGGTTGGAACTGAATAATGGTTACTTATTTATATGGATACATGCACTCCTGTTTATTTACTTAATTATATGGTTTCATATTATTTATATGGATACATACATTTATTTATATTTATACTTATATTTTATTTATATGGATACACTTTATATGGATACATATATTTATTTTTATTTATATTTTGTTTATATGACTATACCTATATAGATGCATTCTGTTAATTCCTTTATTAATTTAGTCTTTTCTATAGGTATTTAGAATGGTGATCTTTAAAATAAATATAAACTTTGGAATCTCTAAGTTATATAATACACTTGATTATAAGCATGCTGCAGTAAAAAGAAAACTTGTTTTGATAAATAATACCTTTACATTCAAAAATTGATAAACTATATTTTTGGTTTTATAGTTTTGTGTGATATTAATATAGATTTTTTTTGCTTATTTCAGAAATTAATGTTTATTATCAACCTATGCATGTCATTAAATTTAAAGTGAAGCCGGGCTTGGTGGCTCAGCCTGTAATCCTGCGCCTTTAGGAGGCTGAGGTGAGTGGATTGCCGGAGCCTGCGGGTTCGAGACCTGCCTCGGCAACTTGGCGAGACCTCATCTCTACAATAAATCAAAAATTAGCGGGCATGGTAGCGTGCGCCTGTAGTTCCAGCTACTCGGAAGGCTGAGGCAGAAGGACTGCCGGAGCCCAGCAGGTCGAGGCTGCAGTGGCCAGGAGCGGCCACTGTACTCCAGTCTGGGCGATGGAGTGAGACTAGCACTCAAAAAAAAAAAAAAATTTTAATTTCTTGCAAACACCATATACTAAAGTCAATTTTTTGTTTTTGTTTTTTGAGTCAGAGTCTCACTGTCACCCAGGCTGGAGTGCAATGTCATGCTCACGGCCACTGTTGCCTTGATCTGCAGGGCTCAGGTGATCCTTCCGCCACAGCCTTCCAAGTAGCTGGAACCACAGGCATGTGCCATTATGCCGAGCTAATTTTTTGATTTATTGTAGAGACGAGGTCTTACCAGGTTGCTCAGCTTGTCTCAAACCTTTGAGCTCAGGCAATCCTCTTGCCTCCACCTCCCAAAGTGCTGGAATTATAGGCATAAACTACTGCGCCCAGCTTAAAAGTCAATTTAAAAAAGTCTTTTCTACCATTCTTTGTCTTTATCTATATCATTTATACTAAATATAGTCATCACAGCATTAGGGCTTAAGTATGCTATTTTATCATTTGTTTCCTGTTTTCTCTGTTTCCCATTTCTTTGCTTTTCATTTCTTGCTGCTGCCTGAGCAATTTTAGGACTCCTTTTTTGATTTACTTATAATTTTTTTTTGAGTGAATCCTTATGTAGAGTTTTTTAGTAGTTTCTCTGGCATTATATCAGACATTTTGGGTTTATCAAAGTCTAGTGGTATCAAGATTTATTATTTCAAATGAAATGTGGAAACTGAACTTTCATTTAGGCAACTTTACCCTCCAGACTTTTATTTACAATTATCTTTAGTATCAGGTGATGCTAAAACTGGAACTTAAATCAGCACATATAATTTGGAAAACTCACAAGGAAAAGAATAGTCTATGGTACGCATGTCTTTTTTTCCTTATTTTATTGTTTTTTCTTCCTTTCTGATATCTAAATTTTCCTTTTTGAATTACTTTATTTGATGAACTTCACTAACCATTCTTTAAGAGTATGTCTGCAAGTAGCAAATTCTATCAGTTTACTTTCATTTATTCATTTACCTTTCATTTCTGGAAGACAGTTTTAACAGATATACAATGTGATATTTCTTACTTTCATCACAAAAATTGCCGTGTCCCTGCTGTCTTACCTCCATAGTTTCAGAAAAGAAATCTTCTGTAATTAGAGCATCACTCAGATTGATATTTTATTGTAGGTACTATGTTGTATTCTTTGGATGTTTCAAAATTTTTGTTTCTTTCATTTTCAGAAGTTTATTTATATTTTTTGATTTTAGAGAACTTATATTATTTGGGGTTCACCCAGATTTTTGAAACTGCAAGTTTATGTATTTTGCTAAATTTGAGACATTCACAATAATTTTCCCTTCAAATGCTTTTTCTGACTTACTTGTTTTTTTCTCTTCTTCTGGAACTTGACTGTACAAATTTTGACTCTGTGTTATTCCACAGGCTCCTGAGATTTATTTTATTTTTTCACAATATGTTATTGTATTTTTCAATTCTATAATTCTATTTTGTAAAATAGCTTCTAAATCCTTTCTGTTGTTTCTAGATTTTTCCTGTGTTCCAAGAGAATGTGCAAATTCTTGGTGAATTATTTTTATGGTGGTTGCTTTAATATCCTTGTCTGATAATTCTAACACAGGATTAATCTCAGTGTTGAAAGAAGTTGACTTTTCTAAAAATTCAAGTTATGATTTTTTTATGGTTTTTGGTGTGATGAGTCATTTTTAAATTATATCCTGAATATTTTGGGTATGATGGTAAGAGATTTAAGGTCTTATTTATTATTATTATTTTTTTTTTTTCATTTAAAAACTTTAGCAATCATTTATCCTGTTAAGGTTTATTATTAAAGTCATGATCTACTTTTGTGGGCACTTGTTACAGTCTAAATTAATTTGAATTTTAGAGTCTCCATGGTACTATTTTTACCTCCATAATTTAGCTCCCGCTACTGGTTCCCTTAAGTCTGCTTCTGAGAGCAGAAGGACTGCTCCAAGTCAGATCAACCATTGCCTCCAGGTAAAGTAAAAAAAGAGTCCAGCCCGCAACAGAGAAAAGCGATTCTCTTGTAATCATTTCCTGTGGCTGGATACACCCCTGCCTGCGGGAAACAAAGAGCTCTTTTGAGCACGTGAAGGTAAAATCACCCTTGTCTATCTCCTGGCTGCCCAGGGTCACTGAGTGAGATAGGAGAGTTTCACATGACAGGAAGAGAGAAAGCTTCTCTTGGCTACTTACTATCAGAAAGCACCCAATCAGTCCTCCTTACTGATTCTTCCAGACCGGCCTGGTATTTTTGTTGGGGTATCTGCTTATTCCAACAGAGAAAAGAGCCTACCAGGATTACATTCTGTTGCTAGATGACTTGTCAGGGAATACCAGGCCTGGATCACCTTCTTCCACTGGCTATAAAAACTAACAGAAAGTAGAAAAGATTTTAAGATGCTTGCTTTTATGTTGTCCCTTTGCGTCTCTAATCAACTTAGTGTCCTCATTCCACTTTTCACAGTTCTCTTTTTGTTGTATCTTGAGGTATTTCTAGGAATTGCAGTCATGTTTTGAAGACAGGAAGGAGCGTGGAGATGTCTATGCCATCTTAAATGGACCAAATATAGCTTTGTTTGAATATCCTTTGCAAAACAATGTTTTATCTTTTTATTTACTTGATTCTTAACATATAAATTATAATCATAATTGGCTTATATAAAATCTAGATTTAACTATATTTGGTAATATATTTAAATTGAATCTGGATACCCACTAACTATTTTTGGAGTATTATTTCTTGTTTTGGTCACTTTGAGTTTTTAAAAAGGGTGAATCCATTATCTAAATGTGAGAAACATTACCTGGTACATTAGATATATTAAAACCTTGGCTTTCTCAAGGTATTAAATCATATTACAGTAAGATTTTGCTGACCTGGGAGAAATTTAATCTCTTTAAGCTGACTTAACATTACTCTCAGTTCCACCATGCATACATTTTACAGTTGAACCCTCAAAAATCAATAATGCTTTCCTCATTTAAAGTATCTTGTAAGTCATATTACTGGAACCATCTTTTATGTATAATGCCATGTTTAACCTTAATAATCATGCCATGTAATAGTTTTGTTATCCATTTTTTATAGAGGTTCAAAGAGGTTAAATAACCTCCCCTGGTTGAGCAAAGATTGATGCACATTTATTTCATTTTGATCTTCTTGCTTTTTTTTCTTGATATATTTTTATGAGTAAATCTATATAGGAAATTTTCTAAACCAAAATATGTGATTATCCTATATTGGGAAATTTAGAAAGGATAATAAATATCAATTATGTTTGCAAATGCCTGTTACAATGATAAGAAAGTAAGAACAACAAATTTTACTCATAATAGATGCCTTGTAATATGTTTAACTTGTTAGCATTTAATAATCCTCACCCACTAAGCATGAAAGGTAAGCTGCATAGAAAGTTTTTTTTCTCAATTATATGATACTGTCTTTTATCTTCAGAGTCAGAAGAGGCTGATGTTAATTTTTAATTAAACAACAGTTTTAGTGTAAGCTCTTTCTATCTACTTCAATTTAACCAAATCTTAGATTAACTGAAGCTCCCTTTGGCTTCTGTAACACATATTTACTGGGCTGTCTAGTGGTATTTTCCCCTCTGTTACATTTATGTTCTTTTCTCCCACTACTTTACTTAGATACTTATGAAGGATCAGTTGTATTTTTTCTCAAACTTGGCTTAAACAAATTATATTTTTATTGTTATTATATGCTTTAATTAAATAGTAGCAAATTCATGATCCATGTGTGTACAAATGGAGTATTTTTCAATGTAAAAACTAAGTTACTACTTTGTAAATACTTATAAATTTAGTCAATAAAGCTGTTACTAAATTAGGTATTTGGAAGGGAGCATTAAAAGTATGAAACATAAGTCTACAGGATTATGTTCCTGTTGGCTTTATAATGGCTTTAAAATCTGTTTATTAGTATGGAAATTGTAAATCAGACTTTACATTGCTGACTTTCTTTAAGCAAAAATAAAAGTGAAACCATTGAACTTTGCCTTAAAATTTTTTTTAAGTTAAAAGAAAAAAATAATGTATTGTGCATTTTTCCTAAAGATATCTCATTTAACTGTTTTCTTACATTAATAAAATTCAAAAAGAAAGCTTTTAATTATATTTTCCATTAATTTTTATAGGTATTATTACTCAACATAAAATGAATAACTTTCTATAACTATAAATTTGATTTACATTAATTCTGTAATGCTTAATGATCACAGAACAATATCTACCCATTGTTTAGATATACAATGATTCCTTAAATCTTCTGGTTTTCATTGTTTTTAGTAGTGGGATGAAATAAAGAGTATGTTTCTAAAAATGGAATTGCAACATCAAATACATTGTTAGGGTATACAAGTGGTAATTGTTCAGGTAAAGTTTTAGACTCCCTTTGGTCCTCACTTCGACTGGTTTAAGATGAGGTATACTTATTGATGTTGTGGGCTCTCCATACCCTTGGCCGTTTGCCACTATGGCGAATCCCTTTCTTATTATAAGTATTCAGAGTCCACTTATAAATGAGGACATGTTGTGTTCAGTTCTTTGTTTCTGTGATAAAGCACTGAGTATTATGGACTCTAAATTCATCTGAGTTGCTGTGAAGTCCATAATTTTGTCCTTCTTTATGGCTGCATAATATTCCATCATGTATATGTTCCATTTTGTAAAAATCCAGTCCACTTTTGAAAGGCAGTATGGTTGGTTCCATGTTTTTGCTATTGTGACTAATGTGGCAATAAACATGTGTAGGCAGGTATCTTTTATGTAGAATGATTTGAGTCCTTCCGGATATATTACCAAAAGGGGGATTACTGGGTCATATGGAAGGTCTATTTTTAGATCTTTTAGGAATCATCACACTTATTCCACAGAGGTTTTAATAGTTTGTACTCCCACCAACAGTGGAGAAGTATTGCCTTTATCCCACATCATCTCTAAAATTGGCTGGTTTTTGTTATTGATAATAGTCATCCTGACTGGAGTTAGGTGGTGTGTCAGTGTGGTTTTAATTCATATTTCCTTGATGATTAATGAGACTGAGCATTTTCAATACCTACTGCCAGACTAACATTCAGAAAGTATATAGAGAAGTCTACATTGACAGTAGTTTATCAAAGTGGAGATTTAGAGTTGGCCTCTATAACTTGGCCAAAGTGATTGATCTCCCCTATTGTTTTCTGATTCATATCAAGTCCAGGTATATTATTGAACTTCGAGACAATTAGTCACAACATTATCTAATCTCTTCTGATGCTGACATAAATCATAGACTTGTGTTTCTCTAGTTCCGATCTCTAGTTCTCTAGTTCTGTAGTCTAGTTCTCTAGTTCTCTAGTTCTGTAGTCTTTATGGGTACAAAATCTATCTCTATTCAGCCAAACTACCTTTTTTCCATACCTATTCTTAAATATATCTTCTATCTTCATGCTGGTTAGAATGTTTTCATATCATAAACAAAAAATGATACATAGATCATGTCTCAGATACTAAACTTTCTCCTCCCTCACATCGAAGGCACAAACATCTTCAGGCATTTATTATTACCCCAAACATGTAAAAACCTACCAAGTTCTTCATACGCCATGACTTTACCAAATCCCGAGTTTTCCCATGGTCATTATTTCTAAAGTTAATTTCCTTCCTACAAACCTTCTTTCACATCTTAGTGAATGAATGTTTCTGGGCTCACATCTTCTTTCTGTTATCTCTCCACAGGAAATCTGCTTTTCTCTTGAAAAGGCTTAAATACTAATAAAACTTCAACCTTAGATCACTTGTAAAAGTTCACAAACACTTCCAGTCTAACAGGTTATTTAAGTATGCATATAAATTTATAAAACAGACGTTGTAATTAAAGAGGGAGCAAGAGAGAGAGAGAGAGGCAGACAGACGAATAGACACTGGCTTCAGAGTTAGAACAGCTCATGACCTACCAGGAATTTTGCTACTTTTTCTTCTGCTAGTTTTAGTGTCCTCAGAGAATCAAAATTTCATGCAAGATAGACACTATCAGGTGAAATCTGAACAGCTGGGACATATCATTATATAATTAGAAATGTGCAGAGCTTTTAAAAATATAATATAAAAAGGAACTTGTGAACATTAACTTACCAGAAGGAAAAATAGTTTTTCTCACTTCCCCAAATGCCCTGTTGAATCAGCCCTTTAAAGAGTTTCCAGGGGTGTGTGAAGATATTTTCTTACTCAAAGAATCTATCCTAAACAGCTGAAGGATAATGCCAGAATAACTGCCGTGAAACATCAGCCAGAGCTCTTCACAAGTATTTTCTTTCAGTTTTCAGCCTATAGGGTCTAGCAATCTGTTTCAAGTCAGCAATAAGAGAGGTAAGGACAAAAAAAAAATTCATTATAACCTAGAGAGCAAAGTTAAAATGAGTCTGTTATTTGCAGTTCTCCATAAATCCATTCTAACTTACCATTTTTTTGTTTTCCAGTGTTTCAGTCATTTGTCCTCAATTTTACTCCTTTCATATGAGGATTTCATAAGTTTTCAACTTTATATCAGTGCTCATTGTTCTCTATCTTTTTAACTACTGCACACCATGCAATTCATTCAGATATTCAACATTGACTCATTTGTTCTACAAATAATTTTGAATGCTTTTTCTATGGTAGACCCTATGCTTATCAACGAGAAAAGGGTGATGATCAATACCAGTATTCCTTGCTCCCTCTCATGCTGCTTCTATACAGTGTGTGAGTTTTAAAAAAATAATTAAAACTGCCATGTAGAACATTAAAATAGGGTATAGGCTAAAAATGACTAGGTGGTTGATTTGACTGTTGTAAAGAACTTTCTCAAGTGGTAACATTTCAACAGAAATATATAAAAAAAAAAAAAAGGCCTGAAAATACAAAGGGAAAGAAATTCTTGGGAAAGAAAAAACAAATGGTTTGTGAATAGAAGATGTTTCCCCAAAATTTGGTTAAGTTTATGTAAAAAAAAAAAAAAAAAGACCACTTTAGTTGAAGTATGATTGGTGAGGAGAAGGGTGATGCAAATTGGAATCTACTAGGTAGGCATGGGCTGGGTCACAGAGAGTTTGGAAACTAGGTGAAGAATTCTGAACTTTATTGGAAGGTAATAAGGAACTAATGGAAGGTCTTAATCCTGGGCAGGTCTGGTGTGCATTCCATTTGATATAGCACTTCAAATGCTAGCTAGTGAATCAGTTGCAGAGAGGGGAGCCAGGCATGTGGAAGGAGCACAAATGAATATTTTGGGTGAGATATTGTGTATAGTTAGGGGAATAAAATTTAAGGTACATTTCATGACTACCAAGATTTTACAGTCTTTTTAAGGTATTTGTCCATCTTTCTATAATAACTGCCCATGTTTTAAACCTTTTGGGATTAAATAGGCTATTTCTGCCCCCCAAGCCTTCCTGGGGTCATTCCCCAAACTGTCACTTTTTTCCACATCCAGTTTGAAAGTCCTTTGGTCCGCAGGTTGTAGACCAGCCTAGGCAAATCGGCGAGCCCTCGTCTCTACAATAAATAAAAAATTAGCCAGGCAATGGTAGCGTCCGTAGTTCTGGCTACTTGGAAGGCTAAAGTAGAAGGATTGCTGGAGCCCAACAGGTTGACACTGGGGTGGCAGTGAGTGTGCCACTGAACTCCAGGCTGGGCGACAGAGAATCCAACTCGGAAGGAAGGAAGGAAGGAAAGAAGGAAGGAAGGAAGGAAGGAAGGAAGGAAGGAAGGAAGGAAGGAAAGAAGGAAGGAAGGAAGGAAGTAAAGAAGGAAGGAAGAAAGGAAGGAAGGAAGGAAGAAATCTCCTATCTTAAACTTCCATAGCATTTTATGTGCATTAACCACATGAAACTCAGCAAAACTTTCTATCAATAATGTCCTATTAAAAATGTACTCATAAATGTGCTTAGGAAAAAATCAGAATCACTTTTGCTTCTCCACAAGACTCATAAAGATGCCTTGCAGGTAATTATGCTTTTCTATGTGTGTTTAATCAGTGGTGGACATGGTTTTATGGCAGGGGTTGGAATAAGAGACAACAGCTAAGAGCTTGAGCGTAGTAGAAGTGAGTGACTGCAGAAGAACACCAATTCCTGGGACCGAAAGGCAAGACATTCCATTCCTTGGTATATTCTGCCTGAGAGTGGAGAGATTACGAGAGTTAGAGAAAGTTGGTGTGATCATTTATTTAACCAGGACCATTCCAAGTGATCTTTACTTTCCTTTCCAACTTTCTCCCATTGCTCACTCCACCCCAGTCATGTGACTTCCTTCCTATGCCTTAAATCAGTCAAGCATTCTCAGGGTCTTTGCACTGATGCTCTTACCGAGTAATCTATTTATCTGTTCTTCTGCTTCATTTGGTTTTCTTGTGCAAAAGTCATCTCATGAGAAAAATTATGCCTAATCATGAATGAAATACCCCCTACTCTATCCCTAATCCCTCATATTTTTTTCATCCTACAACCTGACATGCTTAATTTGTTTATGTCTCCACTAGCATGCAAGGTTTATGAAATCAAGAGATTTACCTTGTCTTATCAACCTCCACAGCTCCTATTTTATTGCACATGGAATGTTCTTAATATTTGCTGAATGAGTAGCTAAGTGGATGGATGCAGAAAGGTGACCTCTGAGTAATGTTCTGAAGAGTTCATGAGACTTTGGTAGAAATATGATGAAAGGATGAAAGTACATTCCAGTAACATTACAAACATCTTTATAAGAATATTTGGGGCACTATAGAGAGTTAACTGTGCATCTATAGGGTGGGGGAGGATTGCAAGTACTAAGAATGTGTTATAAGAGTTAAGAGTTAAGAAGAGTTATAAGAGTTAAGAATTACATGAGATGAATAATACATTAATATATTTTACTTTTATACTAAAAATAACTTAATTCATTGAATTGCTAGGGGAACAGTAGTAACATCAAGTTTACATTTTAGAAAGGACAATCTGCATCATTGTGCCAGACACCTGAATTAAAATTGATCAGATTCTGTGATAATTGGCTCACTTTAATTGTTCACTACAGCATAGGGGCAGAGGGCCACTGTTTCTGGTTAATTTCCACAGATGGCATTTCTACTCTCATAAATCACCTTTTAAAGTAAGAATTACGCATGCTCTGTACACTCATCAGAGTAGTGTCAACTACCTGAACAACAGATGATCTACTCCATAGACTCAACCCACCTTAGAAATACACATTCAGTAAAGGACCAGACATTTTCTTAATATTAAACTATGTCTGTCACCAAAGGTGATATCATAGTTTTAAATAAGTGAGTTTTAAAATAAGTTATTTTTCTTGGAGTTTTTTTCTTTAAAAATGAATGTAAATTGATATGCTTGCAGTGTATCTGTCACAGTATTAATATTTCATTAATTTTTATTACAAAAGTATTTAACATGGCAAAATTTGGCTGTATTTTCTGGTAAAAATATCTTAGATTTTAAGGTATAGATAGAATTCAAGGTTGATTTTGAAATTTGTTATTTTCATTATATTTATTCAAGGTTTATTTATAAATATTTAGCATCTTACTATTTTCATAGCAAAATAATTTATGTGAAGTTAATATATCACTTGAAAATAATCCACATAATTTTGATACATGCTGTTTCTTCATTATTATATAAATCTGAATCACATTTAAAAGGATACAGAAAACTAAGCAATCTGAGAAAGAGAATACTTAATTAGAAGGTATTTGAGATAAATTATGCTTATACACCTTTTCCAAGAACTATAAAAAATCTCTTATAAAGCTCTGTGATGTTATTTTGCAAAAAGTAGAAAGTTATATATATATATATATATATATATATAAATCCTTTTTTTCAACATTGTAACCCTTAAAATGTTGGAAGAATTTCCAATCTTTTTCAAAATTATCTCAACAACTTCTTCAACTTAACTCATGTGAAATCATTTTCAAGTCACTACCATCCTAAACACTATATTGATAATTCTTAACATATCACATTAAGAACTGAGAAATACCTTGCATGAGCTAAGTGAGCACACTTATCTGAATTAATGTTGTATGACTTTTAGCAGCCAGAAAATAATCAGAAACTGCAGTCAATTCAAGTCTTTATGTGTTTTTCGCATAAGGTTGCCAAATTAAATAAGGATACCCAGTTAAATTTGAATCTTAGAAAAATAATGTTTATATGAGTATGCCTGGATATGAATATACTGCATGTGACAAACTTGTGCTAAATATGTTTCTTATTGTTTATCTGAAATTCAAATTGAACTTGGCATTCTGTATTTTATTTCTTAAATCTGAAAACCTATTTTACATGATTTGCATCAAGCTAATTCTCTCGAATCTTTTATTTACCAGAAAATATTAATATCCTAAAAGCTAAATTTTTACATTTTCCCTTGTTATATTGCAACTGATTCTTTACTAGATTACAGATTCTTAGAGGGCCGAAACTATATTTTACTCATTTATCCAATAAATATTTGCTTATTAAAATATGATAAATGCAATCAATGCATATTTAAATCACTTATATATTGATTACACATATTTTTTTCTAATACCGTATAATTTGTGGAGGTCTAGAAGATTGTTTTGAGTGGCTGCCAGCCTTAAGCATTGTGGTCGGTATTAGGACAACAGTTCCAAGTTGCATTAAGGAAACAAAATTTTTATATTATAGGCAATCAAGGAAAGTAGAAAGTGGTTTGTTATTAGTGAATAAGAGTTTGATTAAGTACCGGTAAGGGCACTAGACAAACACTCATACTGTTTGTGTTTTCACTTTGTTTCTACTACTTACTACACAATGACTTAGAACACTTCACGTCCTCTACGTGGTCCTTAGACTTCTCCTTAAAAAATAAGAGAAGCCAGTAAGATGAACATGCAGGTCTCTTTTATTTCTGCTTTGAATACTTTGGACTATGAGGTAGAAACCACTATACTCTGAAAGACTGACTGTAAAAAGAAGACTGAATATGATTTATTTAGGTAAAAGAGATAACAGCAGCTTTGGGACTCTGCAGGGAGTAACTAAAAGGGATTCTAAGAATGAGGGCTTGACAAAAATAGGGGTGCGTATTTTGTAAAAAACTAAAAAATACACTTTGCATTTATAGACATAGATTTTTTCTGTTGTTTTCATACTGTACTCTCCATCCAATGTGGTAGCCAAATGTGATTATCGAGCACTTGAAACGTGGATGCTCTGAGTTGAGATGTGATGTTAAGTATAAAATGCACTTCATATTTCAGAGGCTGTATCAATAAATGAATGCAAAACATCTCATAAATAATTTTAATTTAAAGTGCATATAGAAGTGGTAACCTTTGGATATATTATGTTTAGTACACTATATTACCAAATTTATTTGTTTATCAATTGATTGATTCGTTGATTTGAGTCGGTGTCTCACTCTGTCGCCCAGGTTGGAGTGCAGTGGCACAGTCACGATCACCACAGCCTCAACCTGTTGAACTCAGACAATCCTTCCGCCTCAGCCTTCCAAGTAGCTGGAACCACAGGTGCATGCTACCCTGCTTGGCTAGTTTTTAAACTTTTTTAAAGGTCTTTACCAGTTGTCGAGGTTAGTCTTGAACCTCTGGGCTCAGTCAGTCCTCTCTCCTCTGCCTCCCAAAGTGCTGGGATTACAGATATGAGTCATGGACCCTGACCCCACATTCATTTAATTGGTTTATTTTTATTTTTTTTAACTTTGCTTATTAGAAAATTTAAGATTATATATGTGGTTTGTATTGCAGTTCAAACTGGATACCGCTATTTTAGTAGTGTTTAAATTAATTCTGAAAATTGTAGCTCTAATGAAAAATCTATTTTTATTTGTTGGTTTAACTCTTATGAAGGATCTTTTCTCCCCCTATTTTGTGGTTGTTTGTTTTGGTTTTTAGCTTTATAAAGAAACAATGCAGGAACAAATATGGAACAAATATATAGAACTAATTATATAATAATGAATTTATTTTTAGAAAATACTTCTCATGTTTATGAAAAATACTAATAATAATTTGAAATTTATTTCAATACAGTAATTTACTGGAAACTTATCAAACTAATTAAGATGGAGGAAACATCATGTATTAGGTATTTTAACCCTTCATAATTTTTATTTTAGTACATTTGTTCCTCTGGAAAAAAATGTATATAATGCAGTTTAACTTATCCTGCTAAACCAAAATGAGCATTTATTCATTTTTTATTTATAATGTTTGACACATGAGTAATGCAAAATCAATGACGAATTCTACTAAGGATAATATTTTTCTTCGTTCATAAAAGTTTCCTGAATAATCTGTTTTAACATTCCTAGTGAAGAATGAAAGTAATCATGATTTAATAATTAATATGTATTAATTATTTCATTTTCTACAAACTAAACCCCTACATGAATCTTGTGCTAAAATCATGAGGCACCGTCTAGCAATTATAGGCAAACTAGACAGACTTGTGACCACAGTGCTAGATACAAGTGTGTTTACATATAGAGAAGCAAGATTAAATTCATCTTGCCTTCCAGTCTACTTCAGGCATTGGGAGAATTCAGAAATCATTTATTATTTGCAAGATTTGTCTCTTGTACTGTACATCTCATCTGGCCCCAAACCCAAAGGTAATAGCCCCACTGTAACAAAAGAAGTTAATGTTTACCTGAGCTTGGTATGTTTAAATTTTTAATGTAATTATTAATATGATCCTTTTAGCATTTCTGTCAGGTAATTACTATCGTCATAATATTATAGAAAAGAAACCAAAGCATAAGAGGTTTTAGTGCCTTCACACTTCTTTTAAAGTCAGAATTCACAGAAGTAGAATTTATACATTGGAAGTTTGCGGAAGTGTCCATGATCTTAGCCATTATGCTACACTGATTCAAGATACCATAAATATTTCTTAGTATGTCCCTACACTTTATCTAATGGCTCAAGTCTCCATGAATATTTTATAATTATTTAGTAATTATATTTAATTAAAATGCTTAGCAATTGTTAGTAAAGGCTAGTTGATACAGATATACTTTAAATCAAAATAAATATTTCCATTATTGCTTATTATTTATTTTATAGATATTTTATTTAAGGAAAAACATACAGAGAAAATTTTTGCTTATTGGATGCTAGCCTAAAGTAGCATCAGTATTTGTTATTATACCAATAAGATCCTAATATATTTCTATCCAATTAATAGAAATACAAGGTAAAATTTATAGCATAGTGATTTTTTTTGGTAATATACTAACAGTAATTGTTATTTTTTGGTGCATAATTTGTTATTTAAGTAATTTATCATTATAATTTGAATTTATAGACTTACACTGCATTAAACATTATGTTCCTTCCTCTATTACCTTTTCTTCTTCCTTTTCATGTTAACATAATTAGAAGTTGTTTTATAGCTCTGTCAGAATTGTTAAAATATTTAGAGCCTTAAAATATTAATCAGAAATTATTACATATTCATTTAAAGACTTTCTGTCTAAGTGACATGAAGGGAAATGAAAAATGAAATATCACCCATAAAGCTATTGAAAGAAAATAAAACTGTCCATAAAATATCCATTACATGAAATGAATCCCCATAGCCTTGTGAACTTGAACTCCCAGACTTCTTCATGATGAATGTTACTTTGTCTTTTTAAGTTAAAATTATATAGTTTAAATATACAGAGTTTTAATTTACTTTAAAATCTAAATTTCCAATCAAGCAACTTGAAATGTTAAATTTCTGATGTACTAGAAATTTTACTCTCACATCCAAGAATTTATATGGGCAAACTCTGCTACAAAAATTATTCATTTATATTAAGGGGACTATTTGGCTTTAATTCCCAATTCAAATAAATTTTTCCATCAGAAAAATTTTACATCTCCATAATTTTTTTGTAATCATAATCAATCAGCATGATTATTGCCATGTCCCAACATTAACTAATTGGTGTTTTTCATTGCTCATGAAAAATGGATAAACTTTACATGTATTCCTTCCTGTATATATTGGTTTGCCATTTGTTTTGTTTTTATTTCAAAACAAATACTAGAAGGAAAAAGAGCAAATGATGTATTGAATGCCAATTAGTTCCAGAAATTTTTAAATATCTCTCAGAATTCCATTCTCACAAATAAACTCTCCTAAGTAAAAGGATACTGCTATCATCTGAATGCTTGTGTCTCCCACAAATTCTGATTTTCCTAACCCCCAAGGTGACGATATTTAAATGTAGAACCTTTGGGAAGAGAATACTTCATAAGAGAATTGGTGCCCTTATAAAAGAGACCCAAGAGAGCTTGTTTACCCGTTCTACCAGACAAGGATGCATCCAGAAGGCACCAACAGGTCCTCCTCAGACACAAATTCTGTTAGTATCTTGATCTTGGACTTCACAGTCTCTAGAACTGGGAGAAATAAAAGTTGTTGATAAGCTATCTAGTTTATGGTATTTGGTTAAGCAGCTTGAATAGACTGAGAAAGAATCACTTACAAAATGGTGAAATAATAGATAACTTACCCAACTTCAGACAGCTGCAAGTGGAGAAATAATGACATGAATGCAAAAACAGCCATCTTTGATTTTCTTTATTTATCATACTTCATTTCAACAATCCAACTTATCTTAACTAAGGTCAAGAGACCTAGGGCTTGGAAGGTGGTTGTCTCAAAGGAAAGATTAAGCACTTTTTCTTATTTGTCCCCCTTGCAAAGAACTGATATTTGTCAGGACTAAGTCCAAATTCAGATTAGAACCATGAAGTAAGAAAGTAGAAATTTTGGTATGATGAATTTAAGTTTATATAGATCATTATAAATATCAGCTTTGTCTATATCCCAATTCATCCCTGTGTCTCCTTCTGATCTCAAATTCCTGAACTGTTTCCACTGTACATACCCTCCAGAATGGTCTCTATATTCTGTTCTCTGGACATTCCCTTTATCAAGGAGTAACTGTTTTATTTATTTGTTTTCTCCTTTTTCTCAGCCTTATTGAGGCATAATTGGCATACAATAAACTGTACATATTTAATGTGTATAATTTGATATATTTTGACATATATATGTGTAACTATAGATCAATGAACACTATCAGTATTTTGAGTATATCTATCTGCCCACAAGCTCCCTCAAACCCTTACAACTATAATCCCTCTCTTCCACACCTGCATTCCCTTCCCTATCTGAGGTAACTGATGTTTTGCTTTCTGTCAATTGGGTGCCCTATGATATTTATTATATTTTATCTTATTTTATGTAATTTGTATCTGTAGTGTTTGTATCACTAGACCTTGGAGTGAGTAAGTCATTGCAACTTCCAGACATTCTCTCTGTTTTCTCTTTCTTCTGAATCTTTGAATAGTTACCCCTTTCATTTTTTCAATAGTGTATTCTCAAAAATCTCATTTATTTTAATATTTTAATATCTTCATATTTTCAAATGAAGAGAATTTTTTTGCGATCAGA
The DNA here is from genome assembly GCF_000164805.1 of Carlito syrichta. Classification (NCBI taxonomy): domain Eukaryota; kingdom Metazoa; phylum Chordata; class Mammalia; order Primates; family Tarsiidae; genus Carlito; species Carlito syrichta. The sequence goes on along the minus strand of NW_007255289.1, from coordinate 13,171 downwards.
AGTGAGCCTATAATGCACATCCGAGATCAGAAGTGAGCCAATAATACACATCCACCTTGTTATTGGAGTTGCTCTCTGAGTAATGGTGTTGATTGCTTTTGTTTCTCACACACAGATGCATGTGTCATGATGCCTAACTAGACTGACCTATTTTCTCTTCCTTCCATGTGATAGTTCTCAGACAATGAGAATAGGTGGCAACTCTAAAAAACTAAATGCTATCAGGTACTGAGGCTAAGCCTATTCTTTTCTCTGGTTCACTTTGTTCTTTTAGGGACAATGTTTCCCAGGATGCAAAGTAGCTCTATCAGTCTTCATCTCTTCTCTGTTTATTCATTTGAGCTGTATATCATTCACTAGTCATCAATGAACATTTTTACTTTTTATAGACTTTATGGTTAGGGGAAACCCCACTGAAATTGGAGATGTTAACTGTCAGTAAGTTATCAAGTGGTGAATTTTCATAATATGTTGGTTACCTCACCTTTCCCACCTCTGGTATCTTAGCAGTTATTAAGAGACTGTGTCAAACACCACTCATCAAATACCATTTGAAAGATGAAATCTTGAAAATAACGTTGTATACCACTGTTTTGGATGGATGTGGGCAATTTAATAGTCTTTTTACTCTTTTGTGTGCCAAGAGGATTGTGACTCAAAGTTACAGACATTAGATTCAAGCATTTTAGTTATTATGTTTATGTGTGTTTACTTCATATGTGCACAATTTCACTTATTGTGTTTGAACATATAATCACAAGAATTGAGTATATTACCTAAATATAAATCTTATATATAAAGTATCATTTAAAATGCATTCTACCAATCTTTTAATAGTTAACTTTCAAATGTTTTCTTGAGGGCAGGGAATATGTAATTACTTCAAGTAATACACACAATGATTTACTTATATATTTAAGCATATTTTAATTTTTTACGTGTTTATTAGAGAAGAAACAGCAAAAGTACTCTTGCATGGTCAAAATATTACCTAAACTTCCAAAAGATTAATTAATTGCATTACATACCCTAAGAAAAAGTGTGTGCTCACATCTCTTTGAGCACGAAACTAATTCAAATTAATAATTATTTCTCTGTTTCTACATGCATTACCTAATTAGAGAATGAATAAAATGTCACAACAAAGAAAGTGACATTTGTTTAACAAGAAATCATTAACAACATGTCTGTTTCTCTTGGACTCAGAAAAGTCTACGGTGTTGAATATGTCTGATAATCTATCAACTATCTCAGTTCATTTTAATATACACATGTAAAAAAAATGTCATTTTATACCAACTCTTTGCAAGTATAACTCTTTTTATCTCCTGAAAAATATATATAATTAACAACACACTAGTTAAGGCAAAGTTTCACAAAATAACTGTATTTTGTTTACATTTCATTTCCACAAAGATTGTTAGCCAGAGAGTCATTTATAAAAGAGAGTTTGCTTACAGGTTTTAATATTGCAAATCTTAAATGGTCCAGATTCATTATAATTTGTTATAAGTTTTAGCCATTTTCTTTAAGATTGGTGGTTGCTTATCAAATTGTCATTGGATTTTATAGCCATTTGTTTTTACTATAAAACTTGAAAATATTTTCTAATTTATTTTTAAGAATTGTGGTCAATTAAATGTCATTATGATTTTACTTCTTTTTTCATTATTCACTTTATTATCCGATTAAACCCAACCAAAAGATCAGATATGTCTTATATAGTGTTATATATATATTTTAGTAATTGTACAATTTTATTCCCATTTAAAAAATAAAATTAACTTTACCTTACCTCTTTCTCCATGTTAGTAGCACAGACTCTTCAGGCTAGTTCTAATTCCTTCATTTCTCAGAATAAATTATCACTGGCAACATCAAGAGATTTCTGTGTTAACACAAGTTTAGTTTTAGGGGTTTTTGTTTGTTTGTTTGTTTTTCCTTTTTCTTTATATAGATCTCCAATATCTGAATCTAGTGAAGAGGATAATTTGGGAGTTTTAGGGACTACTACAAAGAAAACACTAACACATATTTTGGAGCCAGAAATTTTCCATGGGATTTAAAAATTCAATGAGAATATATGACTCTCTAGTTGCAAACATTAGAATAGATGAGTAATTTCTGAACAGAATAACCAGAGTATGGAGATAGCCTCTATCAGTGGTTTTGCACTTTTCATTTTCCAAAGTTCTTTCATGCACATTTTGTTGTTCATTGATCTTCATACAAAGTTTATTATTGCAGTTTAAGAATATCTTCAGTGTTTTATCTGGTAGTATGCTCACTCAGAAGTCTTCCTCTAAATCTAAGTGAATGACAAAGTCTATCTTTAGCCACATAAATTGAGGTGGTATTTCTTGCCTTGTTAATTTTATCTGTTTCCATTGTTCTATAAATTTAGTTAGGTTAACTTGAGAGTTAAGGCAATATTGTTATTATGAGCGTACACACCGGCATCTCAACTCATAGTTAGGAACTATAGACACAAATCTAGTTTTGCCAATAATTTCAAATGCCCAGCAAAATCACATTTTTCTTCCTTCTTGAACTGAGAAGTTTGGGTGAGAATATCTTCTTTTTGTGTGTGTGTGTGTGAGCATGTTTCTCATGAATCTCACAATCCATCCAAAGGAAGATAATAAGTACACAGTTAAGTACAATATAGAAAATACCATGGAAATCACTGTAATCAAGGCATAAATAAAGTAAGCAACTTTATTGAATTTATTTTTAGTCTTCTTTATTATATAATTTGAAACGGGCAACATAAGGGTTTGGGATACATGTACAAAGTGAAATGATTACTACAGTTAAGCAAATCATCTAATCTCACATAGTTACCATTTTTGTGGTGATAGTACTTAAAATAAAGTGGCAGTGGCAACCCCTTCAGGTCCATTCCCACTGTGGGAACTTTTCTGTCCTCTCAATACATCCTGCTTTCTCATAAATAAATAAATAAATAAATAAATAATAAATAAATAAAGTTGTAGCTATGTATAATAAAAGTAACTTTAAGTACAGAAGGCATGGAGGAAAAAAATATAGCAAATATCTGAACCTATCACTCAAAATTTATGGATGTTAATATTATGTTATATTAAATTGCAACACTTTTTAAGTTATCAACTCCAATCAATAAGTATGCATTTATTTCTCTCCTGTTGTTGACTAAATGTTTTTGTCCTCTTAAAATTTAGTGTGGAAATCTAATCCCTTAATGTGATGGTGTTAGGAGGTGAGGTCTTTGGGAAGTTATTGGGTATGAGGGTGAAGACTACATGACCAGAATTTGTGTCCTTATAAGAAGAGACATGGAAGAGCTTGCTTCCTCTCTTTATGTTCTCTGCCATGTAAGGACACAACGGGAAGATGGCCATTTGCAAACAAAGAAGAGGGCCCTCACCTGACACCAGATCTGACAATAGCCTTGATCTTAGACATCTCAGCTTCAAGAACTGTGAAAAATGCATTTGCTGTTTTAGCTACTCAGTATATGGTGATTTGTTAAGCAACCTGAACTGATTAAGATAACTGCCCAATCCCATTCCCTTTCCTGGACCAATTCCACCTGCTATAAGTTTTAACATTTTATTCCATATTCACCTATTAATCATATAATGCATAGGTGGCTTTTGAAAACATTCATATGTTATACTATATACACTGAACACTAACTTTATGTTTTCAAGCTGTGTCTATGCTGATATGTTTAGTGTTCGTATTGTATTTTTTCTATTTAACTACTGAAATGAAACTAAATGTAAATTAGGCTATCCAGTTTATCACATTTCACTAAAAGCATTAGACTACATTTAATTTTGTAAATAACGTACAGCAGTATAACAAATGTATAATTGATAACATCACGCATGAAACAAGGATAGGCTTATTTTAGGACTTTATAAAATATAATGCAAAGATTTTCTTTCTTCACATTTTACCAAAGTATCTGCTGACGTAATTTGAATGTGTGTCTACTTCAAAACTCATGTTGAAATTTAATTGCCATTGTGATGGTTTGGGGGAGGTGGGACCCTTAAGAGGTGTTTACGTTGTGAGGGTTTCACCTTTATAAATAAACTAAGTTGTTATTGAGAGAATGAGTTCCTCTACTCAACAGTGGGTTTCCTTATCTTGTCTTCTCTCATTCTCTTTTCCCTTATCCTGTGAGATGCCTTCTGTATTGTTATGATGCAGCAAGAAAGTCCTTGCCAGAGGCCAGTCCATTGATTTTGGACTTGTCAGCCTCCAGAATTATGAGCCAATAAATTTCTGTTTATTATAAATTACTCAGTCTGTGGTATTCTGTTACAGCAGCACGAACAGACTAAGATAGTTTTCTTATTTATCAATTCATCCCTCAGTGATGCAAAATGCAGAATATTTTAAAAATAAGAGTATTGAATTTGCAAATAAGTAATATGAAATGTATCTCATATTTATCCACACCCTAAAACATAAACAACATAAGCATAAAGATATCAAATATTTTTGACATGTCTTTTCCAATATCTTGATGAAGATAAAATACTGCAATTTTCTTTGTGAATGATCTCACAATAGGATGTAATTCCATCATAATACTCTCAGAGAGTTCCCAGCCAACACAAGGACCTACCAAAGTTTTATTGAGGAAGTGACAACAGAACTCTAAATTGATATTGTCACAAAACTCAGAGATTCCTACAGAGGTCAGATGAGCCATGCAATCAAATAAATAACCTGATGATGCTTCAGGTAAAATAAAGTGCTAGGAATTAAGGTTCATAGCATATGGGAGCCTTTTCTCAGATTCAGGTTATTTTATATCATAGGCAATAGAGTCCTATTCTGCCAAGCATTTGGAATTTTCAAGATGAATTTGATATATACATGTGTATATAATAGACTGTAAAATTATATGTTGATAACTAATTCAAATTACTTAAGCCAAAGTACAAGGCAACAAAGTGCATCTGGAGGTCAGGTAAAGGCTGAGTTTGGGACTTTTTTTGCAAGGAAAGATGGAATTTGGGTCCAACAAATGATGTACAAGGAGATGATTTCAGGCCAAATAAATACATACAAGTGACAAGATATGAGAAATAACACAACACATTTGGGTTATTGCAAGATTAGAAAAGACAGAATAATGGCAAGAAATGCAAAATTCAACTTGAAAGCAGTAAAGTTCTCTATTATCAAAGTCATTTTAGGCTATGATGAGAATTTTTTAAAAGTTAATAAAAAGCCCTGTATCTCCAAGAAAATTCTTGGCTCTATGATATATTCATGAGAATTGATATTTATATTAATTGATATATATGGGTGAAAACAATGTATGATATAAATACTTTTAAGTTTGGTCACCAAAAATAAATTAATGTTTATCTTTATCCAATGAAGTATTCTTATAAATGTGTGTACAATTAAATAGTTATAACTCATATGGTAGAGAGCAAAGATATAATTTATGAACATTTAAGTTTAAATTATATTAATGTCCAGGAAGTGTTTAGAATTATTCTTTTTATCTTCCTAAAAACAGCCAGCAGTAAATGCATAACATGGATAGCACAGATTGAATTTTTTTTTTAAAAGCAGGATTTATTGAGCGGACAGAAAAGCACTAACAGTGGGAGGGGACCTGAAATGGTTGCCCACAGATTAAAATTTAAGATCACATGTGTTTTAAATCTCTTGATTTCCAACTTCAACTCATAATAAAGTATTGTTTTTGTGAAACTTTCTATTATTTATAACTTTAAATAATTAGCTTACATGAAATTAGCAGATTGAGAGATTTCAGAAGAAAAAAATATATTTATTGTTCTTATTTGTAAACTCAGTGTTTAAGACAAAACAAAGACTTTGAACAATCTCATTTCCAACTTTCATAATGCATCAATAAACTTAAAAAATGAAATACTTCTTCAAAGTGATCAATGTTGAAATTACTTCTTCAATATATTTTTTATTTCCTTAATGCATACTAATAAGTGTCATTTCTTCTTTAAAAGCAATTACCTATTCTTCATTTTAAAGAATTGGTTTTTGGTTTTACTTACAAGTTCTAGCGGTTATTTATTTTTGAAACTTGTTTCCCAGTGGATTAATTTTAACCTTAATCTTGTTGATCCTTACTTTACTTATAATATTGTTCACTATGATTATGTATTACTTCTTACTTTAATGTCTTAAATTATTTTAGTTTCTAGTTTAATAATATAAGTATGCTTTTTCCTTTGAATACAGCTTTGAACATTTTAGTTCTTGCAAAATTTATGTTGTCATTAACAAATACATTATTTGTCTCTAATTATAGTTTGCTGCACTTTTGCCTCCCCAAATTTTTTTAATAAGCTTATAAAAAACATATTAGTTGAATAGGTTTACTTTTTATTTGTTTTACTGCTCATCTGGTTTTTATTAGCTATTGCTTATTTAACTGTGAGGTCACATACTGTGTGGCCTGTAAGTTTTATTATTTGATGCACTGACTAAGGTTTACTTTGTGGGTACATGTATGATTAATTATTTTCATTGTTCCAAGATTGAGAGTTAAGTCTTATTCTTTGATTTTAATTCATGTCCTATGAAGATATAGAGAATCAGCCAGCATTCCTCTCTCCTTTTGGGGATTAAACTCTATTTTTTATTAAACAGTCATCTCACAGTTGAGAACTTAAAAAGATCACATATTTATGCTTATTTTATTTACTATCTCTCCCACCTCACACCAGAGTTCAAACAAATCAGTTAAACATTTCAGAAGCTGAAAGATGTGTTGTATATTGGGAAGTAGATATTGACTGTCTTTGTTTTAGTTGGAGTCTCATTCTGTCACCCAGGCTGGAGTGCAGTGGCACGCTCACAGTCATCGCAGCCTTGACCTGCTCGGCTCAGGCGATCCTTCCACCTCACCTTTCCAAGTAACTGCAACTACAGTCGCGCACTACCACACCCAGCTAATTTTTTGATTTATTGGAGAGACGAGATCTCGCCAAGTTGCTCAGGCTGGTCTCGAACCTGTGGGCTCAGGCAATCCTCTCACCTCGGCCTCCCAAAGTGCTGGGATTATAGGAGTGAGTCACCATGGCTGGCCATTACTTTTCTTAAGTTTGAATATATTTCTTAGTATACGCACTCGTATAGTCTCAGAGTCAGAAAATAAATTGAAGAAAACATCTTATGAGACTGTGTTGTTGAAAATAATTGGTTGTATTAAACTAAGAGTTGGTGTATTCATTTCCAGTTGGATGCAGTAAAATTGACCATGTACAACTGTAACTCTAGCCTCTGTTTCTAGACATCATCTTGATTTATACCATTAATTATGCAGCTTCATTGTTGCCACTACTGCAATGTCTCCTACTGTTACAACAACTACAACTGCTATTATCACTACACACACACACACACACACACACACACACACACACACACACACACACATCTCTGACTTGAAATTGACCTGTGTGACCATGTCTTCATTTTGAAAATTGTTTGTTTCCTGTAATAAGCATTCTAAAACTGTATTTTTCTATTTACTGTAATTACAGAAACGATCTTTTTAATATTGCTAATGTGATCATTTGAGTTATTGCTACCATTCTATTATAGTTTTAATTATGGCAAAAAAACTAAGCCATAATGTATTAGACGTTATGCAAAAAAAATTAATAAAAGCACTTGCTAATGCTTTTGTGTGTATACATTTCTAGAACTAATGGGTTTTGTTGCAGTGGTAGCTTTTGTCTATATGTGAGAGGGAGTAATTAATATGCCTGTACTTGTGCCCCAAGTATATAAAAATTAAAAAAATTAAAAACATAACTCTCAAGTATACATTCCAAAGCACTGGTCTTATTAAACCTGTAGACCAAAGGCCTTAGTGATGTCTCTGTTCTCTATTTTACTTCTACCCTTCTCTAGCCAGCTCTATAATTTCCACACACCTTGGTGCCTATTATACAGGTCTGCTTGTTGTCTTGATTTTGAATCAGGTACATTAACATTGATGTAAAGGCTTTTACTATATAAGTCTTAAAGATAGAAACTTAGCGTCTCCTCCTTTGTTGTATACAAATTTATGCTCTCCAAAGCCCATACATAGTTGTTTGATAGCAAAGTCATTATACAGTTATTTTTTTTCCAGCCATAATTGAGATTTTGGCTGAGTAAAATAGGACCACTGTTATAAAGTTGTAGTCATGTTCTTATTTTTTTATTTACTCATTTAAGATAGTGACACAAATCCTAAGCTGGGCGAGAGAACTCAGCAGCATAGTAAGACTTTGTCTCTACAAAAAAATAAAAATTAAAAAATTGGCAGGGCATGATGGGACGTACCTGTAGTCCCAGCTGTTCAAAAGGCTGAGATGGAAGGATTACCGGAGCTTAGGAGGTCAGTGCTGCAGTGAGCCATGAAGGTGCAACTACACTGCAGCCTGGGAAACAGAGTGAGATCTTGATTTAAAACAAAAAAATCCTGAGTTGGTCTTTGGTGTCTCAAGCTTTAGGAATTGCACAAATGAAGTTTGGACTTGAAATGATGCCACTTACAGCGCAACTACTGTCAGAGATAATGCCGTAATTTTTATGACTCCATGGATAGAAACACATCTGGGCATGAAATTTGACTTCCTTTTGCTCCTTATATTGTTAAATGTTAGACTTGGAAAAACAGAGTAAATGATTTGGCCAAGGCCATGGAGTTTTTAAGTAGTCAACATTCACACCCAACTGCGATGGTTCCTAAGTCTTTGCTCTTTGTTTGATAACACACTGCTTTACTGGAATTTCATTCTGCATACTTTTCTTTTGCTGAGTTAATCTAATAGTTTCCAAATGTCATTATAATGAACCCCAAAATACTTAGCAAGGCTCACAAGACCACATGTGTGCCCTTCTGGATTTAGTTCCCTGGTCTCATCGCATAAATCCTTCCCATTGCTGTTCCTGCCCAGCCACTCTGGATTGCATTCTGGTTTTTGTGTTCCACATGTTTGCCTGTGTCAGAATCTTTGCACATGCAGTTTCTTTGTCTGAAGATTCTCCGTCTCAGCAGGATCTTCTGTTCCAACCCAACCTTTAACCTCTTAACATGATAATTCCTCTTTCAGGTATCAGGTGAGATATGCCAGAAAGCATTGTTTGTCTTCTGTCCTGCTTGTGTGCTCACCACTTTGACATACTTGTGCAATAACTGATCTCCCTTTATTTAACTCTGCTGTATTTCGGGAACTTAGGAAAATCCCATCACATTTCTCCAGATCAAAGAAAAACACTGTTTTTTTCACATATATGGTATTAATAGTTACAATCATTGTTCACATTTACAGAGGTAGTTTTCTTATAGGGGTGGCAACTGTTTCCTAAAATGCTACTACCAAATAGTTGTATCTTATATGTATCTTAGTTGTTGAGATATTAGAGTAAAAGCAACAATAACAACAACAAAACCCTGCAATGGTATTTCACAAACAGCACTGAGCAACCTTCATCTGTCTTATGAGGTTATTAGCACCATAGCCACTTAGTAATTGAGGAAACTGAAGCCAAGATGGAAAGTGCTAAATACATCATTCGGTGGAAGAATGAACGAATACATCTATCAAGTCCTTTATGCGACGGAACCATCCCTCTGTGACTATTAGCTTTGCTTGCATATGTCAAATGATTCTTGTCGCAGTGCCTTCTATCCCTTCAAATGTCAGTGTCCCTGGTCTTGATGGGGTTTTTATTTGCTTGCCTGACCTTACAAGACTGTTCAGCTCTTAGAAGTCTTTTCTTTTTATTTCATCTTGTGGAAGCCTTCTGCTGCCCTCTGCTGGCCACAACTAGTGGTTGGGATGAGTTCTTCAGACTGCAGCAATGTCTCAGGATGTACCAGGAGAAAAAAAACAAAACAAAGCAGGAAGATGCCACCCAACCAATTACAACACTAAATATATGGTGTCTGATCAGGAGAGAACAAATTGTGTATGTGATATGAAATATTAATGCAATATTTCTCTTCCCTTTGTACACAGGCATTTGTATCCTGCACCTATTTAGAATAGGATGAGCATATATATATATATAAGAAATTGATGCCAATTAAAGACCGGCTGGTAATTAATTAACCTGTCTTTTGCTTTTGCTTATACTAGCCCTACAAAATACAACCTATGAACAACACACTAGAAGTAAAGGCATTTCTACAAAATGAAATGCGCACTCTGAGTTGGATCTTTTTTTTTTCTCATCAGAAGCTAGACTGGAAATTACAGTTTATTTAGAAAGTAAATTAAAGAGAGAGAGAGAGAAGAGATCCACATCTCAAAAGTAGGGGAGGATGCCAAAGCTAAGAAAGCATGTGGCCATAGCTCAAAGAACACATGGCATGGCCAGTGCTTAACAAAATAATAGCTAAAAAGAAAGAGAGAGAGAGAGCGAGCACATGGCCTGGCCAGTGCTCAGCAAATGGCTAGAGAGAGAGAGAGAGAGACAGAGAGAGAGAGGGGAGATTCACCTCCCCAAGTTAGGGGATGGGACCAAAGCTAAGAAAACATGGCAACCATAGCTCAAAGAACACATGGCCTGGCCAGTGCTTTACAAAACAATGACCTAATTTGGATCTTAATTGTAATCTTTTAATCTGCTATATTTTGGCAAAAATGACACATCATTCAGTAAACTTTCTTAATACAGTAATAAACAAATGTGGCCTGTATTTCCATGAGACCATGAGCTTCCAGTTCTGCTGACTGAACATATACTGTACTGAACATATACATATACTGTACTGAACATATACATATACCAAATCTACAGAGGTTCCTGAGACATGGCCTATAAACTGCAGGAGTTATTCTCTCCCCACACTAATAGGAACAGTTATATTTCAGTTATGCTGGTCACTTGTGCAGTCCTTCTCTCCAAATACAATATTGAGTGGTGACACACTTTTTTTTCTAATTATTTTTTGTTTGCCTGGATTTTCTAAACTTTTTGTAGCAACTAGTGTTATATTGGGGATAAGAAGAGAGTATAAATTCTATGACAAAAGTGCCTATTTACAAAATAAATATATTAATTAATCGATTAATTAAAATTCATCAAAGCTAGAAGGAGGGATACCAGCTCTGCCACATACTAACTATGAAACCAAGGAAAGAGTCTCACATTTTTCAGTGTTAAAATGGGTGTGATACAATACGCACAGCCTCATGTGGATGGGGTAAAGACTATGTCTACCTTCCTTACATTTTTAAATTTTAGTTTTAAAATTGCATACAGGTGTCTTTTTTCATATATGTATGTTCATTGCAGCACTATTCACAATAGCAAAAACCTAACGAGATGCCCATCAAAAGCCAACTGAATAAAGAAAATGTGAAACATACACAAGGAGGAACTGACACTAATCTTACTGAAAGTTTTCCAGGCAATCAAACAGAGGGAATGATCCCCAACTCATTTTATGGAGCCAACATCATACTGATACCCAAACCTGGCAAAGATCCCATAAGGAAATAGAATTACAGACCAATCTCCTTGATAAACACAGATGTAAAAATCTTAACCAAGATTCTAGCAAATCAGAGCCAACAAATCATCTGAAGGATCATGCAGCATGAACAAGTGGACTTGATTCCTGGGATGCAGGACTGGTTCAACATTCATAAGACCCTAACTGTAATTCAGCATGTCAACAGATGTAAAACCAAGAACCACATGATTATATTACATGCAGAAAAAACATTCAACAAAATCCAGCATCCTTTCTTGATGAAAAATCTTGAGCACTTAATCATAGAACCATCTATGATAAACCAACAGCCAATATCTTGCTTAATGTGCAGAAGATGGAAACATTGCCCCTGAGAATGGAAACTAGGCAAGGAAAAGAGGAAGTCAAGCTATCCCTCTTTGTGATTGATATGATCCTATATCTTGAAAATCCAAGGGAATCTATGAAAAGCCTCCTCTGGTTTATAATTGACTTTGGTAAAGTCTCAAAGTCCAAAGTCAATGTGCAAAACACAGTTGCATTTCTATACACCAGTAAGTAGACACGGTGACAAAAAAATAAAGCACAATTCCATTCACAATAGACACACACACACACACACACACACACACACACACAATGAAATACCTTGATATACACTTAACCAGAGAAGTGAAAGACCTTTACAATGAGAACTACAAAACACTACTCAAAGAAATCAAGGATGACACACATAAATGGAAAAACATTCCATGCTTATGTGTTGGAAGAATCAATGCTGTCAAGATGTCCATTCTACTCAAGACAATCTACAGATTCAGTATAATACCCATCAAATTATCAGCATCATTTTTCTCATACATGGAAATGACAACACAGAAATTCATATGGAAACAAAAAGAGCACAAATAGCCAAATCAATCCTCATCCCTAGCAGAAGGAACAGAGTGGGAGATATCACACTTCCAGACTTTAAACTTTACTACAAAGCTACAGTAACCAAAACAGCCTGTTACTGGTACAAGAATAGACACATAGACCAATGGAACAGGACAGAGATTTTGGAAGCGAAAAGTTGGTATCTCAACAAACTCCTCTCAGACAAAGCCACCAATAACAACCACTGGGGAAAGGAGACCATAATATTTACCAAATGGTGTTGGAAAAGCTGGCTGGTACATGCAGAAAATTGAAACAAAACCACTACCTATTGTCATATACAAAAACCAACTCTAAATGGATCAAAGACCTAAATGTAAAACCTCAAACTGTAAGAATCCTAGAAGAAAATGTAGGAAACACTCTTATGCATATTGGAGAAGGCAACCAATTCTTGATCAAATCCCTGAAAGTGTATGCCATAAAAGATAAGATAGACAAGTGGGAGTGGGGCTTCATCAAACTGAAAAGTTTTTGCACAGCAAGAGAAACCATCAAGAGAGTGGGGGAGACAACTCACAGAATGGGAAAAAATATTTGCTAATTATGTATCTGACAAAGCCTAACATGTAGGATCTACAAGGAACTCAAATGAGCTGAAAGAAAAAAAAAATTCTATTAAAAAGTGAGCAAAGGACATGAATAGACATTTCCAAAGAAGATATATAAGTAGCCAACAGATATGTGAAAAAATGCGGAAGACGGGGCAAGATGGCGACGGCATAGGTGAACTGGTGAGATTCTCTGAAC
>NW_007255288.1:10705-12257 GCF_000164805.1 Carlito syrichta | reverse complement strand
ATGCATATAGGACGTTGCTCTGAATAATATGAGAACTAGGACACCCAGAATCCAGATTAGCATTTGCTAAAGTCCCTGTTGATTCCTAGGTATGAGCACTGCCTTAAGCCACGGATAATTTAGCAAATGCCCACATGTTTGCAAGTTACATGGAAACCGAGTTTCCTGGTTCCTCTTTAGTAAAGCTTGTAGAAACTTTCAAGGGACACAGTGACCCAGATTTCTATTTCCTTCTAAGCAAAAGGTCGAGATGTTTCCTTTTGACCTGGAAGTCTAGACTCTGGTATACCCATAGAATGATGACAGGAATATGCCAGGGGACGTGGAATCTAAGATTACTGGTTCCCTCCCAATTATACCTCCTAAAAAATGGAACATCTAAACCCCAATTCCTAATCACAAACAGCGGAGCCACTGAAGTTTCTGGAGTACGAGATAACTTTGAGGTCAGGGCTTATATAAAAAAGAGTCCGAGAGAATTACTTGTGTCCTGGATCTGGAGTCAGAGGTTCCGAGTGTCTAAAGGATTTGTAGTGCCAGATTCTCGTTCACAACTATCAAGAGTACCAGAGAGTTGCTGGAGTCCAGAAATGATTGATTTGTAATATCCACATACCAAATAGCTCTAAAACATGAGGGGTGCCCGAAGCCCTGACCTTGTTTACCTCTTAGCAAGACTCACTGAAGATTTGTGGTAATGAGGACCCATGTAGCCCAGATTCCTTATTCATCCTTCGGAAGTGTCATGAAGTTTCCTGTATATGAGGACGCCCATTACCTAGATTCCTGCTTCTTTCTTAGCAAGACACCGAAATATTTCTTGGTGATGTAGAATTCAAGTTGTTTGGATATCAATTGAAAGAACCCCAGAAGTTTCCTGGGCAATTGGAATGCAAGAATCCTGGTTCCCTTGTACAAGAAACCCTAACAATATGGGTACCTACAAGCCCAGATTCCTGATTGAACCTCATCAAGAGGCCATGTATACTTCGGCGAATGAGAACTCTAAGAACCAGGATTCCCTTTACATTCTCTGCAAGATGCCTTGATTTTCCCTGTCGATGTGTATTCCAAAACTTTGTATACAAAAAGACAGATGCCCACAAGTTTCTTAGAGATGGGGAATCCGTGATTCCTGGTTACCTTTCAAAATATTTACTAAACATTTGGCAACTGCAGAACACTCGGCCCCTCTCAAAATAAAAGGACAAATGGAAGTTTGAGAAGTCAAAGCTTAATCTTGAGACCAAGTGTTACATCTACATATGGCAAAATGATGCTTTATGTGCTGGAATCTGGTCTTAGTTTTCCCGAGGGACCTAACAGACTTGTAGTACCAGATACCCGTTTATAACTATCAAGAGGACCAGAATGTTGCTGGAGTCCTGAATGGACTGATTCCTAATATCCACATGCTAAATAGCTCCAAAACATGAGGGTAGCTCAAAGCCCTGATTCTTGTTTGTCCAGTAGCAAGACGTCCTGAGAATTTTTCCGGATTGAGGACTCGTAAAACATAGATTCCTCATATTTCCTTTGCTAGAGGCCATGT
>NW_007255288.1:1648-10622 GCF_000164805.1 Carlito syrichta | reverse complement strand
AGTATTACCAACATTCCTTCTTCGAATCCCTTATTCTTGTTTAGCCCTTAGCAAGAGGCCCTGCAGTTCTTTTGGGATAGAGAAAACGTGCAATCCAGATTCCTTATTCTTTCTTAGCAAAAGGCCGTGTATTGGCCTATATATGAGGACCCAATTTCCGCAGATTCATGTTTCAAAAACCCTGATTCGTGTTTAACCCTTAGCAAGATGCACTGAAGTCTTTTAAGGATTGAGGACACGTGTAACCCAGATTCCTTATTCTTTCTTGGAAATAGGCAATCCAGTTTCCTGTATTTGAGGACTCCCACTACTCGGATTACTACATTAAAAACCTGATTCATTGTTACCTCTTAGTAAGACGCCCTGTGGATTTTCGGGCTGAGGACACATGCAACCAAAATTCCTTATTCTTCCTTAGCAAGAGGCCGTGCAGTTTCCTGTATAGGAGGACTCTACCTAGATTCCTGCTTCATTCTCAGCAAGGTGCTGAGATATTTCCTGTTGACCTAGAATTCCAGATCTTTGGATATCAAGAGAAAGACTCACATAAGGTTATTGGGGAACTGCAATCCAAGATTCCTGGTTCCACTTAACAAGACCTCTCCAAAAAGTGGAATCTCCTAAACCCAATGTCCAAATTCCCAACAGGCTGACCACAAAAAATTTCTGTAGTTTGAGGTAACCTGAATCGAGGGATTTTGTACCAATATGCCATTTGTTTCCTGGGATACCTGATTGTCTTCCTAGATGTCCATAAGTCACAAAAGTATATTGGGCCAGATCCTCGATTACAACTATCAAGAGAATAGTATATTCCTGGGGATCTGTAACGACAGATTAAGGGTGTCTACAGAGCTTGTAGCTCTGAAAAATGTAGCAATACTGAAGACCAGATTGCTGATTAAACCTTATCAAGAGACCCTGTAGATTATGGCAAATGAAAATTCCTAGAACCGGATTTCCTTTTCGTTCCCAGCAAGATGCCTTGATTTCTCTAGTGATGTGGATCCAAAATCTCTGTATACAAATATGCAGCTGTCCAGAAAATACAGAGGGTCGTTGAATCCATGAATCCCTGTTACCCTTAAAAGTACGTAAAAAATATTTGGCAACCTCAAATACCAGGCCCCTATCTGAATAGAAGAAAAACACAAGTTTTAGGATTACAAGGTACATCTTAAGGCGATGTTACATACAAATAAGGCGATAAGATTCTTTGGATCCTGGATCTGCCCTTTGTTGTCCTGAGGAAGACAATGGACTTTTAGGTCCACATTCTCGGTTACAACTATCAAGAAGACCAGAAGGTTACTCAGAATCTATAATAACAAAATTGTCACATCCAAGAGGTCTGTAGCCCTAAAGAATGTGTGGAAATAGAATCCCAGATTACAGATTAGCCCTTAAATGTGTCCATGTCGAATTGTTGGATTGGCGACGTCAATAACCCAGATTCTTTTTGTTCTCAGTAAGACACCCAGAAGTTACCTGGCCACATGGAAGTACAAACTCTTATATCCTAATACTCATAAGCCCAAATGGTCAGAAGGGCCACGGAATCCAATATTGCTGGATCCCCTTTAAGAATACATCCTAAATATTTGGGAGCACCTAATTCCAAGTTACAAATATCAATCTAAAATTCCAGAAGTAGTTTCTGGATTAGGAGGTAAACCTGAAGTCAGAAATTACACAAAAAATGGCGAGATAATTCTTTGGGTTGGGAGCTCTGGCCTTACAGCCTCCTGCATGAATGCCCTGCAGATGGCCAGAATCTCTGTTACAACTAAGAAGAGGAGCAGCAGATTCCTGGGAATTGGTAATGACAGATTAGTGGTACTTATACAGGAATTAGTTCTGAAAGTTGTGGGGACAGAGACTCCAAATTCCTGAGTGGCATTTAGAAATTTCCTGTAGGCGCCTAGGTATGAGAACTACCTTAAGCCAGGGAAAAATTAACAACTGCCCAGAAGCTTGCTGGTCACATGCAAACTCATTTTCCATGTTCCACATTGTTAACATGAGTAGAATCTTTCTAGGGTCATAGTGTCTACGATTCCTGTTTCGTTCTCAGAAGAATGACCAGATATTTCCCCATTCCCTAGAAGTCCAGACACGTGGCTCCAAATACAAAGACTCCAGAACGTTCCTATGGACTTGGAAATCAAGACCCTGGTGCCCTCCCAAAAATACCTTCTAAACATGCTGCAACATCTAAACCCAAGGTCCTAATTCCGAATAGCTGAACTACCAGAAGTGTCTGGTGTACGAGGTAATCCTGAACCCAGGGCTTGCATTCATAAAACACGAGATGAATACTTGAGTCCTGGAATTTGGCGTTCGAGGATCCATAATCTAAATGGACTTGTAGTGCCATATTTTCTTTTAAACTATCGAGATGACCAGAATGTTGTGGGAATTTTGTAATGACTGATTCCTAATATGCACATAGGAAACAGCTCTGAAAATTAAGGGGACGTCGAAGTCCAAGTCTTGAAGGCCTTACCTAAACATTTTTGGAATAGAGGACTCATATAACCCAGATTCGATATTCTTCTTTAGCAAGAGCCCGTGTAGTTTCCTGTATATGAGGACTCCCATTCCCCAGATTCTTGCTTCAATATCCTGATTCTTGTTTAGCCCTTACAAAGACACCCAGTAGACTTTTGGTATTGAGGACTTGTGAAAACCCAAATTTCTTATCCTTTCTTAGGTAGAGGCTGTGTAGTTTCCTGTATTTAAAGACTCCCATTACCAAGATTCCTTCTTTGAAACCCTGATTTTTTGCTTAGCCCTTAGAAAGACGCCCTGTAGATTTTTAGGATCGAGGATATGTGTAACCAAGATTCCTTGTTCAGCCTTAGCAAGTGGTTGTGAAGTTTCCTGTATATGAGGACTCTCATTCCCCCAATTCATGCTTCAAATCCCTGATACTTTTGTCTCCCTTAGTAAGACTTCCTGTAGGTTTTTGGGATTTGAGGACTCGTGTAACCCATATTCCTTACTCGTCCATGGTAAGAGGCCATGTAGTTTCCCATATGTGAGGACTCCCATTACGCAAATGCCTACTTAAATCTCAGCAATACCAGATATTTTTCCTGATGAACATAGAATTCCAGTTGTTTGGATATCAATAGAAAGAATCCCATATAATACCTAAGAAGTGTAATCCAAATTAACAGGTTCCCCAAAACAAGTCATCGTAAAAGTGTGGAATATTCTAAACCCAATATCCCAATTCCCACCAGCCTGACCACAGGGAATTTCGGTATTTTGACGTAACCTGAAGCAAGGGATTTTGTCGCAAAATGCCAGTTGATTCCTAGGGAAGTGGATTATGGACGAAGATGTTCATAAGAAGCAAACAAATTGTAGGTCTAGATCCTTGATTACAACTATCGAAAGGACTGGAATCTTCTTGGATCTGTAGTAAGAAATTTTAGGCATCCACGGAGGACGTAGCTCTGAAAAACGGAAGGACCTATAAGCCCAGATTCCTCATTAAACCTTATCAAGAGGCCATATAGATTTTGACGAATGAGGACCCCTGAACCTCCATTCTCTTCTTGTTCTCAGCAAGATGCCCTGATTTTCCCTGACGATCTGGACTCCAAAATTTTGTGTGCAAATATACAGATGCCCAACTTTGTCCCAGGGACGTGGAATCCGTGATTCCTGGTTACCTTTAAAAATATGTACTACATGCTTAGCAACCTCAAAATCCCAAGGCCATATAAAGTAGATACACAAACGGAAGTTTTAGGATTACAGGGTACATCTTAAGACAAGAGTTACACACAAATATGGCGAGATGATGCCTTAGTCCTGTAATCTGGCTTTAGTTGTGCTGAGAAACCCAACTGAATTGCATGGACTGGTTCTCGGTTACAACAATCAAGAGGACCAGAAGGTTGTTGGGAATCTATAACGACACTTGTCCTTTCCAAGTGGCAACGTGCTCTGAAGAATTTGGAGAACTAGAAGCCCACATTCCAGATAAGCCCTTATAACGGAACGCTGTAGAATTGGATTAAGGTCGCGCATAACCCACATTCCTTTTTTTATCATCAGGAAGACGCCAAGGCGTTTTCTGGTGAGGGGAAGTACAAACTCTTACATACAAATACAAATACGCCAAGAAGTTTCCCAGGGACATGGAATCGAAGATTGCCGGTTCCCCCTAAGAATACATCCTAAATATGTGGGAACCCCTAATCCCACATTCTCAATGCGAAATCGAATGTCCAGTAGTAATTTCTGGACTAGGAGGTAAACCTGAAGCTAGTGAACACATTAACAAATGGCAGATGATTGCGTGGATTGTGGAAACTGGCCTTACAGGACCCTGTGAAACAAGCGGACCTGTATGCCAGATTCTCAGTTAAAACTATGAAGAGGCGCAACTGCTTCCTGGGGATCGGCAATGCCCAATTTGTGGTATGTATATAGGACTTTGCTGTGAGTAATATGAGAACCAGGACACCCAGAATTCAGATTAGCATTTGCTAAAGTCTCTGTCAATTCCTAGGTATGAGCACTGCCTTAAGCCATGGATAATTTAGCAAATGCCCAGATGTTTGCAAGATACATGGAAGCTGAGTTTTCTGGTTCCTCTTAGGTAAAACCTGTAGAAACTTTCAAGGGACACAGTGACCCAGATTCCTATTTCGCTCTAAGCAAAACGTCGAGATGTTTCTTTTGGCCTGGAAGTCCAGACTCTGGTATACCCATAGAAATATGACAAGAATATGCCAGGGGATGTGGAATCTAAAATTCCTGGCTCCCTCCCAATAATACCTCCTAAAGAAATTGAACACCTAAACCCAAAGTCCTAATAACGAACAGCGGAGCCACTGAAGTTTCTCGAGTATGAGGTAACATTGAGGTCAGGGCCTACATAAAAAAATCCGAGAGAATTACTTGTGTCCTGGATCTGGAGGCAGAGGTTCTGAGTATCTAAATGAATTTGTAGTGCCAGATTCTTGTTCCAAACTATCAAGAGTACCAGAGAGTTGCTTGAGTCCAGGAAAGATTGATTCGTAATATCCACATGCCAAATACCTCTAAAACATGAGGGGTGCTCGAAGCCCTGATCTTGTTTAGTCCTTGGCAAGACTCACTGTAGATTTACAGTATTGAGGACCCATGCAGCCCAGATTCTTTATTCATCCTTCGCAAGGGTTATGAAATTTCCTGAATATGAGGACTCCCATTACCCAGATTCCTGCTTCATTCTCTGGAGGACACTGAGATATTTCATGGTGATCTAGAATTCAAGTTGTTTGGATATAAATTGAAATGCCCCCAGAATTTTCCTGGGCATTTGGTATCCAAGTTCCCTTGTAGAAGACACAGTAATAATATGGGGACGTACAAGCCAAGATTCCTGATTAAACCTCATCAAGAGGTCCTGTATACTTCAGCGAATGAGAACTCCAAGAACTCAGATTCCCTTTTCGTTCTCTGCAATATTCCTTGATTTTCCCTGTCCATGTGTATTCCAAAACTCTGTATACAAAAAGACAGATGCCCACAAGTTTCCAAAGGATGGGGAATCTGTGATTCCTGGTTACCTTTAAAAATACTTACTAAACATTTGGCAACTGTAAAACCCTCGGCCCCTTCAAAATAAAAAGACAGGCAAGCACTGGAAAGGGTGTTTCTCCCCCTACTCACCCCCAGGTACCCCGCAGTCATAACTTCACCTGTGGAAGAGGAGGTGTACCTGCAGCTCTGCGTGGACCAGTGCACTGCCCAGAAATGTGAGTCTCACTGTGTTGCCCAGACTAATCTTCAACCCTTGGGCTCAAGAAATTCTCCCAACCCAGCCTTCCAAGGTGCTGGAATTACAGATGGCACAGAACCATAGCTGCCACAATCCCAGCAGGGGACCAAGACTGCATACTGCTGAATAGACAGACTGTAAAGTCGAGGGAAAAGTGAACAAAGCCAGAAGACCCTCATAAGGAAGAATAAGTCATTGCAGAAAAGAAATAAAAGCAACCTCACCTTCCCTCAAATACAGAATTGAAGAGGTGGAGGGAAAGGGGGAGAGGGAGAAAAATCTACAGAAATGAAGAAAAGCCAAAAGAAGAGTATGAGTCTCTCCCAGACGCCTGGGAGAGCAGAAACTGAGAAAACTGACTTTGGAATGCAAACCATGAAAAGCCCCCAGAATGAAGGGTCTCAAACTGCAAATGTAGATGTCAAAACAATAATGGAGAGTTTAAAAAGAATTGAGGAGAAACAAGAAGAAACTTGAATGAGCTGATGTCTGAGATAACTAATAAAGAATACTGTGAATAAAATAAATAACAAATTGATAAGCATGGAAAGCAGAATTACCAAAGCAGAAGAAAGAATCTCAGAGCTTGAGGACCAAAATATAGAAATAACCCAAACTCTTAAAAACACAGAAAATAAGTTCAAAAAGACAGAACAAAACCTTCAAGAGATGAGTGACAAACCTCAAGAGGCCTAACCTAAGAATAATTGGACTCCCTGAGGCAGAAAGAGAAACAGAGACCACATTGGAACAAACTTTCCATGAGATCATTCAAGAAAACTGACCTTATCTAATTAGTGATGCAAAAATTCAAACACAAGAGATTCAGAGAACCCCTGCAACACAACAAATGAGAAGACCAACTCCTAGACACATAATAATTCGCCTATATAAAGTAGGCACAAAAGAAAAAATCCTAAAGGCAGCAAGAGAAAGAGGCCAGATCACCTACCATGGAAGACCAATCAGAATAGCAACAGATTTATCTGCAGAAACCCTGCAGGCTAGGAGTGCTTGGAGACCTATCTTCAAAGTCCTAAAAGATAAACAATTTCAACCAAGAATAACCTACCCAGCCAAGCTAAGCTTCATCAGTGAGGGAGAATTAAAAATTTTCCCAGATATCCAATCCCTAAGAACTTATGCCGCCACCAAACCATCTCTACACGAAACACTTAAGAAAGTACTAAACACAGAAGAAAAGGAAAAAAAGAACAACGTTCTTCACAAGAGTACAGGGAAAAGAATAAAATATACACGAACCAACCCCCAAATCAAAAGAAAGACCAAAAAAGAAAAAAACAAGTGGAAGAACAACAACTCAATAAGAACTCCATGATAGGGACGAACTCTCACATTTCAATAATTAGTCTGAATGTGAATGGACTAAATGCACCACTGAAAAGACATAGAATGACAAAATGGATAAAATATCACCAAGCAGCAATGTACTGCCTTCAAGAGACCCATCTCATTAGAAAGGACATAAACAGACTCAAAGTAAGAGGATGGGAAACAAATTTTCAGGCGAATGGAACACAAAAGAAAGGAGGAGTCGCGATCCTAATTTCAGACAAAATACCATTCAAGCTATCAAAAATTAAAAAAGATACAGAGGGCCACTACATAATGGTAAAATGTTCACTCCATCAGCAAGAAATATCTATCCTAAACATATATAGACCCAAAATGGGTGCACCAACATTCATAAAGCAACTTCTAGGAAAACTAAAGAAAGACATTGACTCTAACACCATAATAACTGGGGACTTTAACAAACCAGTTACAACCATAGACAGATCATCAGGACAAAAAATCAGCAAGGAGATCCGGAACCTCAATGAGACTCTGGACCAAATGGACTTAATTGATATCTATAGAACACTCCATCCAAAGACCACAGAATACACATTCTACTCATCACCACATGGAACATATTCTAAGATCGACCACATAATTGGCCATATATCAAATATAAGCAAATTTAAAAGGACTGAAATTCTGCCATGCACCTTCTCGGACCACAGTGGAATAAAAATAAACATTGACAACAACAAAGTCCCCCCAAAACCCACAAAGACATGGACACTAAACAGCATGATGCTAAACAAATCCTGAGTCAATGATGACATCAAAACAGAGATCAAAAATACCTGGAAACAAATGAAAATGAAGAAACATCTTACCAAAATCTCTGGGATGCCTTAAAAGCTGTAATAAGAGGGGAATTTATATCCCTACAAACACACATGAGGAAAATGGAAGGAACAGAAATTAACAACCTAACAAGCCACCTAAAGAAGCTGGAAAAGCCAGACCACAAAAACCCTAATTTCAGCAGAAGAATCCAGATCACCAAAATAAAAGCCCAAATCCAGGACATAGAAGACAAAAAGATAATAGAAAAAAATCAATGAAACAAAAAACTGGTTCTTCGAAAGAATAAACAAGATCGATGGTCCCCTAGCTAGACTGACCAAGAAAAAACGAGAAAAAAAACAAATAAGCACAATCAGAAACACAAAAGAAGAAATCACATCTGACCCTGAAGAAATACAAAAGATCATTAGAGACTACTATGTACACTTGTATGGAAACAAACTTGAAAACCTTAAGGAAATGGAGGACTTTCTGACATCACACAACCTACCTAAGTTGGAATAAGAAGAAATTGAGACCCTAAATAAACCAATAACAATCAAGGAAATCGACTACATAATAAGAAAATGTCCTACAAAAAAAAGCCCTGGACCAGATGGCTTTCCAGCAGAATTCTACAAGACATTTAAGGAGGAGATGATACCAATCCACTGAAGGTATTCCAGGTGATTGAAAAAGATGGAAAGCTCCCCAAATCATTTTACGAAGCCAACATCACATTGATACCCAAGCCAGGTAAAGATCCAGCTAAGAAAGAGAACTACAGGCCAATATCATTGATGAACATAGATGCTAAAATTCTCAACAAGATCCTAGCAAACCGGATTCAGCAATACATCTCAAAAATCATCCATCATGACCAAGTAGGCTTCATTCCTGGGATGCAAGGCTGGTTCAACATTCATAAAACCATAAATGTTATTAAATACATCAACAGATGTCAAAACAAAAACCACATGATTATATCATTAGATGAAGAAAAGGCTTTTGATAAAATCCAGAACCCCTTCTTGATAAAAACCCTTGAAC
>NW_007255288.1:0-1357 GCF_000164805.1 Carlito syrichta | reverse complement strand
AATAAAAAACACAATTCCATTCACAATAGCCACACACAAAAAATGAAATACCTTGGCATCTTCCTAACCAGAGATTTAAATTACGTTTACAAGGAAAACTACAAAACACTGACAAAGAAATCAAAGTTGACACAAACAAGTGGAAAAATATCCCATGCTCATGGATTGGAAGAATCAACATTGTGAAGATGTCCATCTTACCAAAGGCAATCTACAAATTCAATGCAATACCCATCAAATTACCAGCAACATTCTTCTCAGACCTAGAAAAAACAATGCAGGCATTCATATGGAAACACAAACGTCCAAGAATAGCCAGAACAATCCTCAACAAACAAAATAAATCAGGTGGTATCACATTACCAGACTTCAAATTTTAGTATAAAGCTACAATCATCAGAACAGCTTGGTATTGGTATAGGAACAGGCATATAGATCAATGGAATAGAATTGAGATTCCAGAAGCAAAACCTCAATTTCTCAATCAATTCATCTTCAACAAAGCCTCCACCACCTACCACTGGGGGAGAGGACAATCTATTCTGTAAATGGTGTTGGAAAATGTGGCTGACCACATGCAGAAGATTGAGACAGGACTCCTGTCTATCCCATTAGTAAAAATTAACTCCAAATGAATCAGAGACCTAAATGTAAAACCTCAAACCATAAGAGCCTTAGAAAATGAAGGAAATACCCTCATGGAAATAGAACTGGCATCCAATTCCTGAACAAAACTCAAAACCCACAGCTCATAAGAGAGAAAATAGACAAGTGGGACCTCATTAAACTGAAAAGTTTCTGCAAAGCCAAGGAAACCATCAAGGGAGCAGGGAGACAGCATACAGATTGAGAAAAGTATTTGCCAACTCCAGGTCCAACAAACGCTTAACATCCTGGATCTACAAGGAACTCAAACGTGGTGAAAAGAAAAAAATAAACAACCCCATTATAAAATGGGCAAAAGATATGAATAGACACTTCACAAATGAAGACATCCGAGCAGCCAACAAACACATGAAGAAATGTTCAATCTCACTAAACATCAGGGAGATGCAAATCAAAACCACACTGAGATACCTCCTATCCCGTAAGAATGACAATTATTAACAAGTCAAAAAATAACAACTGCCGGAGAGGGTGTGGTGAAAAGGAAACACTTCTACACTGTTGGTGGGAGTGTAAACTAGTGCAACTTCTGTGGAAAGCAGTGTGGCGATTCCTAAAAGCTCTAAATACCAACCTTCCATATGACCCCACAATCCCCCTACTGGGAATATATCCTGAAGAACACAAATCACTCTATAAAAAAGATACCTGCACAGGCATGTTTATCGCAGCACTGTTCACAATAGCAAGA
>NW_007255287.1:67521-69717 GCF_000164805.1 Carlito syrichta | reverse complement strand
CCCGCCTCGGCGGGCTGCGCCTGTCCCACCGCGGGCCACCCTGCCCCTCGGTCCCCCGGGACCCTTGGCGGCCCGAGGGTGCGGGCGGCGCGGGCTTCCGGAGCCCGGCGGCCTCTTCGCACGTCCCTGCTCGCTCGCCGGTGAGGGGTCCCCCCGACTCGCCGCACCGCCCCCTCCTGCCCTGCCGCGCACGTTTCGGCTCAGAGGAGGGGTCTGGCTGAAGCTGGTGACAACAGCAGGTGTGATGATAAGAAGGGAGTAAATACGTGCAAAGGCTTAACGCGTCTTCGGGCCAATCTCCGTCTCCACCCTCGCGGGCTGCCGGCTCACAGAGATAAAGGGTGTGTTTGGGGGCAGTTGAGGTTCGCATCTGCAGGGCGACCTGAGGATTGGGGTACATGCACAGAAGGGCCGCGCTCCTGGGCATATGCCTGGCATGTGCAGTCGCCGGGCGACCGGCGTGCGGCAGGAGCAAGAGACACGAGAGGGAAAGAGACAAAGGGGCAGGAAAGAGCCGGGCCTCCGGGCTCCTGCGCGCGATTCTGCATTTCGGCGACTTGGCAGAGACCCTTCCAGAGCCTGGGCCCCAGGTCGTTGCCCAGACGCGGGCGAAATGGCGGTCTGGCGGCTGTGAAGTGTGCGTGGCTCATTTAACACCGCCCTCCCCCGATTTCTGACATCCATTGACTCCAAGGACCAGTCGGGAGCCTCTTTCGGCTTCCCGGCTGAGTCTCTTCTTCACTTCTGCCCGAAGATAAACACTGAACGGCAGCTTCGGTGGCGGGACGTCGTGGACGCTGGCTTGTGCAGCAGGCACAGCTCGGCGTCACCTGAACATCTAAAAAATACCGCGTCCCAGGATGGACATTTACATCGAGGAGGGAGCGCCCGCTGCTCCTAGAACAGGCCTCTGTGGGGGAGGGTGACCTGAAGTCCCCAACCCGGAGGCGACTGTCTCCTGGCCAGCTGTGGCTCCGGCCCCTGTGCAAGGAGGGAGAAACAGCGGCTGGAGGCTCAGCATTGGTGGTCCCCGAGGACAGGGCGGAGTGGTGACGCCCCTTGACTTGGAAAACGAATTGGTGGCCATCCCCCAGCCCCGCGCCCTGACTCGCGTTATCAGCACCGTGTCGCCTCTGGCTTAGCCTAGAGGACAATGACAGAGGCGCTCCCCAAGCACCTCGGCGTTTGGTGAACTGGCTCTTTAAACTGCCTTGCGCGGCAGCTGTGCGCGGAGCAGAACGCGGCGACGAGCCACTCGTTTGTTTTCCGAACGCGGGAAACTCCGGCGGCCCCGGTTTTGCAATAGACGGCGGCGTCCCGCGCTCTCCGCGCCCCCCACCCCGTCGCCTCCTGCTCTTCCTCCTCCCCTCCCTCCGTTAGCCCCGCGAAGGGTGCCCAGCCAGTTTTGTGAGTTGCAAATCGAACAGCAGCGGCGTTCTCAGCTCCGCGCTGTGGGTGTAAAAGTTGCTGTTGTGAAATTAGTGCCTGACATGCGGGGAAAATGGAGGGTGACGTCGTCTAAAGATCGACTTTCCACTGGACTCGCGTCGGGAAAAGATACCTGCATTTGTGTTTTATAAACCTGTTAGAAAGCAAACCTCCAGTTAACGGCTTGATCGTCTTTCAAGCACTTAAATTTTTGTTATGATTGTTAGTGAACACGAAGACGCAGCTATAGACGTCTGTGGGGGAACAGGTTAAAGTTTTTATTTTCCGGTTAAAGCATTCGGTGCCTCTTTCTGCGGCTCCACGGGGTCCTTCAATCATCTGTCTTCCCACGGCCCTTGCTCGACCGGCAGAAATGCCCCCGCAGGAGCCCTTCTCTTCTGACGCCTCAGCATTTGCAACCTGAAGGCCCCGCCGGCGACAGCGGTAATGGATGTTTGGTGGAAGGTCGCTGGACCGGCACTCCCCCCCCCATCACCCAGCCCAGGCAGAGTTACACTTCCCCGGGCCCACCGAGGGGTTCTCAGTTGGGAGGAGGGGGCGTGACGTCACAGCGAGGTTTAAAACGAGGCCTCCCGGGGCCCTACTGTAGAAAAGCACCAGGGAAGGGAAGTGGCCGGCAATTCAGGAAATGCCGGGATTGGGGAAGTGGTGACACGGCAGGAATGTGTGGGGAGGGAAGCCGTGGTGCACTAGCCAGGGTCCCCGGAGCAGGAAGGAGCTCCTGTCCCTCAAGTAAAGTAGAGGGGG
>NW_007255287.1:66260-67501 GCF_000164805.1 Carlito syrichta | reverse complement strand
CTCGCCCCTCTCCCGCTTTCGGCTCGTCCCGCCCTAGACTCTGGGCTTCGTCCCGGGGCCCGCCCGTCGGGGGGCTGGGACGCCCGCGTGCCGGCTCCGGGGCCGCTGCTTGGCCCAGGCGCTTCGGGCCCAGAAAAGGCATGCTCCGAAGGTCAGGGAGCGCTTCTCCTGAATTCAGGGCTGTGACTCCTGGGGGCTCCGCACACGGGGAAGTCTTAGCTGTCTCCTGGCGGCAGAGTGGGATTAAGGCGGCCATCCCGACAACGCGACGGGAAAACGCCCGGCAAGCTGCCTTTACACACAATCGGAGCACGTCCGTTTGAACTATTTAGATAATTGTCCTAGTCCTCCATTTGGCCTCGTTTGCGTAGACCAGAAGCCCGGGGACAGAGGAGGATATCCTGGGGTCAGTGCCCGTTATTCGTTATCAAACCATCAGGCCAGCAGGTAGAGTTTGTCACCGGTGTGACTTTTCAGCGAGGGAGGAGGCAGGAACCAAATGTCCAAGTGGCCGCGACTCCGGGTGGATCGGCTTCCTCCTCTTTTAGCGGAGGGTTTTCGAGTGGAAGTTCTGTTAATACAGCCCCTCCGTCTCGGCCCCCTCCTTGGTAGAAAAATAATTCCTACAATAAACGAAAAGAGCGTTAGATTTTCGATTGTTTTAAAGACCAAGTGATCCATATAGCTCGTCTACATGATTGAATTAATCGGATAGTTGCCTTCCCAGGGACGGCCCTTTAAGGGGAGTCTATATAATGGGATATTTTAATGTCATTCCAAGTCTCCAAGAAGGGTCGTTCTCCTAATTACACGGGAGCGAGCGGGTCAGCACCTGCCGGTTCCCTCTCGAGTCGGCCCAACCTATCCGCGTCTGCGGGAACGCCGCGGCCTTGGAGATCGTTTCCAGGGCTCAAGCCCAGCGGATTTACAAGACGGGGCCACAGGGCACGCGGGAGTGAATCTTTAACTTGGCTGCCCGGCTACAAAAGACTCGGTGCTGCTTTTGTCCAGGCAGAGGTCTGTCTCCTTTCGCTCACCCTCCGGAAGAAGAAGACCTATAAAGGCATGGGTGTTCGGAAAGGACACACTGTGTGCGCGCGTGTGGGCGCGCGGGCCCCGCTTTCTCCCCCTCCACGTCCCCCGTGTCCGGGGCCGCTGCAGCACTTCAGGGCCTGCAAGGACAGAGGCCTCACTGCCGCCGGCCTCGGCTCACCTGGTGAGCACGCCTCGCAGGGCCGGCG
>NW_007255287.1:57418-65402 GCF_000164805.1 Carlito syrichta | reverse complement strand
CCTCCGCTGGAAAAGGGGTCCCTGTGAAGGACCTTGGGGTAAACTACGCCGCTAGAGTGGGACCCTCTAGGGCTTCTTGTTTTCGTACCCTGCCACTCTTGTCTGCCCAGGGTTCAGGCGGGGGTCCCATCGGGGAGACTATCCCAGATTCCCAGGCACAGACCAGGGATATTTTTGTTCCTGGAGAGGAGGGAGGTGACCTGAAACTGGGGCTTTCAGCCACCACACATTCCTTCCAGGCGGCCTCTTTAATTGATGTACACGTTACAGAAAAAGCAAGGCCGCTTAATCAAGTGAATTACATTCTGGGAGATGCCAAGGAATGTATTTACTGGCAGCCAGGTTTGCCAATAAAAGTTGCAAATAAAGACTGCTGGTTTCCAGGAAAATGTACTTCTGTTT
This sequence comes from Carlito syrichta, assembly GCF_000164805.1. Classification (NCBI taxonomy): domain Eukaryota; kingdom Metazoa; phylum Chordata; class Mammalia; order Primates; family Tarsiidae; genus Carlito; species Carlito syrichta. Next base: position 65,000 of record NW_007255287.1, on the reverse strand, counting down.
TTTAACCACTCCTTAGTCTTAATTACCAAAAAATCGAACCTCCAAAGAACTGGTTTGGAGTGCAGGACCATGAGGAGCAGTGCCAGTGGCTGCCAGTGAGCCCTCACACACTGACATGCATCTCCACACCCCAAAGTGGCTGTGTGAGAACACAGACCACGCACACCTACAGCCTGACATGGAGAGGCTGCATGTTTACGTTCGCACAGACACAGCCATAGGCCAGCCTGGCACAGAGTATGCATTTGATGAGTGCAGTTTAGCTTGGAAGTGAAGGTACAAGAAAAGACAAACGATGGCAAACAGAGAGAAGTGCATTTGCACAGAATATCAAATAGAAATACACACATGTGAAGAAAGGAAACACTTGTTCCATGTTATGTAGCTATGGTCACCCTTAACACAAAGTTGAGGTCAATATAGTTGACTAGGATTTAAGTACAAATTAAGGCCACAGACAAATCCAGGATTTACTTTTACCAAACAGCCTCTCTTGCTTGGGTTCACAAAGACCCCAACTGGAATTAGAAAAGCTCTCTGTTCATCAAATGGGGCAGCTCCTTTTTCTCCTTAACTTTTGGTTTGGGGCAGAATGCATGCTAGTGAAAGGTGAATTTGGGAAGGTGCATCTCTATTCTTAAGTGCAGACACTGGTAACCACAATAATAAGGACAGATACAATGCATGTTGTCACTCTGCTGAGTGCTTTAAACCAGGGCTCCCCAACCCCTGGGCCAAGGACCAGTACTGGTCTGTGGCCTCTTGGGAACCGGACCACACAGCAGGAGGTGAGCAGCAGGTGAGCTTCATCTGTATTTGCATAGCCTCTCTGCTCCCTATCACTGGTATTACTTCCTGAGCTCCGCCTCCTGTCAGATCAGCACTGAAAAGCCTGCCTCCATTTCCAACATCTTATCTTCGTGAAGCAGGGTTTTCTGCAGCGACAGCTGCAGACAAAATTATGGAGTAGACTGGACATAAGCAACACACTTTGGGTGTCACTGTTTCCCATCACTCCCAGATGGGACTGTCTAGTTGCAGGAAAACAAACTCAGGGCTCTCACTGATTCTGCATGATGGTGGGTTGTATAATTATTTCATTATATATTACAATGTAATAATAATAGAAATAAAGTACACAATAAACATAATGTGCTTGAATCATCCTGAAGCCATGAAAAATTGCCACGAAACAGGTCCCTGATGCCAAAATGGTTGAGGACCACTGCTTTAAATGATCCTTTCATTTAATCCTCAAGAGGCCTCGACTTGTATGTTATTATTTACATCTTATACACAAGGAAATGAAAGCTTACAGAGAATAAAGAACTCGCCCAAGGTCACACAGGCCTCACAGTTAGTTGTAGTTCACCATTTAGGATAAGGCACATCATCCATGCGCTACTCAGTGGAAAAAATTAAAGTATTGAACATCATGGGTACAATCCCATCTCTATTTCAGATGTCAAAATGTTTTTTAAGTGTGCATTTCAGATCAATGGTACAGTGACTAATCCATTCAATGAACAAATACACGGAGGTCTTCTCTTGTTTGGCATTATTCTAGCAGCCAAGTATATAACAGAATATTCTCTGCAGGATGGCTATGTGAAGGTCAATAATGGTAACCATGGGAAGCATGTTTACCCACATGAATTCTTGAATGTCATAGAAACATGTGACTATACTTGACTTGCACTGGTCCGGTTTACCTGCAGGCTTTTATGTGATTCTGGAGGTGCCCACACAAGTGATATGAGGGACATGAATGACATAAGTGCATGTACAGGACAATGACATATATTTGGACATGGATGTTCTGTGTACATGGATGAAGGTCCTGCTGGTGGATGCATCTCTCTCCCTTCTTGAATGTCACCTGGTGGTTCCTCTCCTGGTTTTCTTGCCATTTAGTTTCCCCCAGGAAGATTCTCCAGGAAACACAGCTGATGAAGCAGAGATGACCTTTCTTACCACGGCCTCCATAGTGGGTTGGCCCTTTCCCTCTGCTTCTGATGCGCCCCACAGGCAAGGAGCGCTCAAGACAGGAGGAAACGAGCATTTCCTTCTCACAGAAGGTCCCATGGAGGGGCTATCCAGAAGTTACCAGTCAAGCCCCTGGAATCACAGAGCAGGAAACTGAAGCTCACAGAAGAAAGCCAGCCCAAGACGAGGTGGGGCTCCCAACCAGGATGAGCAAAGCCCACTCCCGCCTTCCCCCAGCACGTTGCCCTGTCTCCTGGGCCTTCAGTCCCACCGAGGCTTTCATACCTAATTCTGTGGAGGCCTTTGGTCAGGTGGTCCTACTGGGATCAGGGTGGAATAGGAGCAGGGAAAAGGAGAGAGGTGGGTAGGAGAGAAGCAGAAATCCCTCTTCTGCCCAACCAGGGCTTGGTCTGGACCTGGAAGATTGATCCAAAGGCCAACAGTGGAGGGAGGCAAAGGGGGCACCTAGGAGCAGAGATCCAGAGGAGGCCCTACGTCCTCAGCCAGGCCTGGGGCCAGGCCACCGCCTCTCTGGAGGTGCTCAGCCACCAAGGGGTGTACAGAGCAGCAAGGAGGTTCTGCTGGCTCAGTCACCACAGAGGTGCCCAGGGTCCCATCTGCGCCAGTGTGGCCTTGGGGCCCCTGGGGGCCAGACTCCCTGGGGAGCACCAAGCCCCCAAGCTGCAGCGACGGTCTAGGGCTTCCCTGCTTCTCTTCAAGACCAGGCGGTTGGGGCATCTGGTCTCCCTTTGTCTCTCCCAGGCTTGCGGAGGAAGGTGCTTTTAAAGGCCAGGCTGTCGTGCACACAGACACGCACATGTAATCCCAGGTCCTGCCTGTGTTTAGTCTACCCGCTGACGTCCTTCCTGAGCAGATGGGAAGAGGAAGCGATTCTCTTAGCCATTTTTGCCTTCACTGTACCCGGCCCATCCATCATTTTCTCACCTACCATCCCTAGGATGGTAAGGCATTTGCCCAGCGCTCAGCAGCAGGATGTCCAGGCCAGGTCAGGAGCCAGATTCCAGCACAGAGCCTGGGTGTGCCTTGACTCTTTCCCGTGCACGAAGGGTTACATGATGGGATAACAGGCACTGATTAGACACGGTCAGGTTACACTTATATACGGTGCCACTGTTGTCCTCCAGACGTTCTCCTTTCATTTGTGAGAGTGTGTGTTTAGAATAATCGTTTGTTTTTGTAGCTATCGCTCTTCTCAAGGGGCCCACATCTACACACACCGCGACCTCTTGGGGAGAAGACCTCGCAGCCCAGAGCCCGGAAGAGCCACTCCTTGCCAAGAGGGAGCAAGTGGCTGAACGCTGCTGCTTCTGGGAATGGGCCCAGTGGGCTGGCAGGGCTGTTTTGCTTTTGTGTGTGGTAATTCTGCATCGGCCCCAGTGCCATCCTAAGAAATACACCATAGTAGTTTTCATTGTTTGCCTTTATGAGTATTTGCTATCAAAGATTATTTGTTAGGCGTATTTGTTTTAGTAAGGATCGCGTCCAAAGGCAGGCAGACGTGTCGCTGGGAAATGTTTTGGCAGGAGTGAGGCAGGGGTTTTTACATAATAGGAAAACAAACAGTGCCCCACCCTCCTCACATCAAGGCAAACATACTCACATATTTTGTTTAGTATCAACCACATTGTCTACTGTCTGGTGGAAGTAGGTTAGTTTTCTAGTAAACACCACTCTCGCTGATGCCAGCTGTTTTTTCTGGAATGGGCTCGGGCTCACCCAGGTCCTCACGCTTTGTTCATTTCAGTTGTCTTTGGAGATTGTAAAGGAGAGAGGGCCGATGTGTTGCAATAGTACTTCCTTTTACTTTTAAACGAAGTTTGAGGAAATGGCACTTCGTGGTTCTCCTTAGTTGGGCCAATTTTGAATTTTCCTCAATTTCGCCCTGAGTGGAGTAAAATAAATAAATGTTTCTAACTCTCTTTTCCTTTGCACGGGTTTGAGCTTCAGTGCTCCTGATTTCTGTACAGTTCTGCTGATTTCAAGGAGATTGAGCTATCAGATGAAGTCGACAGTCTGTTGTAAATCTCAGAAAAGGAGAGTTGTACTTTATTTTCCAACTGTGCCAGATGTTTTCCAAATAGGTATTTAGGACCAGAATGTGTCCTCAAACAGACCTGAGTAATGTTAAATGCAGGTCATGTGATGGATTCAAGAGTCCCCGGCGAAGTCCCTTTAAAAACAAATTGCTCTGATATGCCCAGCTCTGTGTCTCCAATATTCGGCTAACTTTCAGTTTTATCCATCAGACAAACAAATATTATTGTGTCTTCATTTGGGAAATAGAAAATGCCGGATGCGTCATTTGCTCTTTCTCTCAGAAACAGTTTCCAGAAGCTTGAAGGGTACCACCTAAAGTACGTCTTGATGAATGCAGTTCATCCTCTCTTACTGAGCCCTGTCTCTGGCCATTTAATATTATTTTAAAAATTTGAAGTTAGGTGGGTATAGAGGGATGGGAAGAAAGCATGGGGTGGGGGTCAAGAAAAAGATCCAAAGTGCTGAAGAAAAAGTGTGATGGGCCCCGTGTTGATTCCACGCTCAGTGACTGCGGTTGTTAATTCTTTCATTATTGTGAAGGGCTTATCAGTGATCATATGTCATCACAAACTGTCTGAAAGAGACGCTCAGGAAAGGTCCCTTGTCTTCCAGGCAGTATTCTCAGAAGTGTCCTTCCCAGCCCCTCAGGTGGGAGTCCTGGGCTGTGCAGAGGCCCAGGGTGTTCCCTCTGTTTGCTGGCTGGATTTGCTTTTGGCTGGAGGGGCTGGAGGGTTATTGCTACTCAAGCATGCCTCCTCTTTTCCCTTGTTTTTTTTTAAAGATACACTTCAGTGCTAATTGCTTTAATATCATCCATTTTCCTTCATTAGGGATATGTGCCCCCGGGGAGGGGAAGGGACAGAATGAGGGTAGAGAAGGCCCGGATGGAACCTTGAAGAAAGCTGAGGAAACCCACACAGCTCCCGCTTGCCTCTCTCAGGAACCCGGTCCGGTCTTGGGGGGTCCTGGGAACGGAGCACCTCAACAAGTGTGGGGCAGCTCCTCCGACCTAGGGAGCAGCCCACCCTTCCCGTCAGGCTCAGGGAGACGTGGAGGGGGCAGCAGGTCTTTCCAGCTGGGCCTGTGGAGCTGCCGTTCACACCTGCCGAAGTCCATTTGCACACATGTGTAGGAACCTTCTGGGGGGCCTTCTTACTGCAGCCACCCAAGGGAGATAAAGCATTCAGGAAGGCCACTCTGCCCACCTGGCCGGCCAGGTGGGGGTCTCTGAAGGCGGGGCCCAGGTAGGCCACACCTCCAGCCTTGATTTGGTGGGCTCTGGCCCGCGCACCCTCTCCAAGAGAGTGTGGGTGTCTCCACACATATTTTCCATCTCTCGCGGAGACTGCGTCTGCCTGGTCTAATTTCTGCCCACACTCAGGGTACACCATGCAAGGCCATTTTTCTTTTCTTAAAGCAGATCCAAAATAATACACATGATGAAGTGCAGGCATCCCTATGGAAAAAAGAGCTTCTCCCAATTATTTCAATGGAACGAAACTGCCGGGCTCTCCAAGCAAAACCGAGAAACTGAACCTTCCCCCATGGAAGGTTGAGGGACCAGAGGCCCTGCAAGGTCCTCCTGCAGTCAGGCCCGAGGGACTTAGCTATGCCTCAGTTTATCTTTTCTCAGAATAATGAATAGTTTCTGTCCCTGACTTGGTCTAAAGCTTTTAATTCTCTTTTTAGAGAGATTTTAATGAGATGATTCAATGGAGAACCTTTGGGATGCTTTTGAAAGAAGAAACTAAATACAGGAAATTTTAAAAAGAACATGATTAATAATACATGAGAGAGCATAGCGGTGTTCTGAGGTTCCGTTTCACATCACTGGAGTCTAAGGGCCCCTGTGCTGAGCTGTGGGTGTGAGTCTGACTCTCAGGAAATCAGCTGTGATAAAAAGGCTGGTCAGGGTGAAAGGGTCCCACGCCGGCAGGGAAGCCTCACTTCTGAGCACCGGCCTCCACCCCCCCTTGTTGGTCATGGTTTGCACACTGAGCTTTGGAAGAAAGTGCCACAGTTCCAAACAAAAGGAGCTGTGGAGTCGAGGAAAAACAGTTCTGTATATGTTGCAATAGGCATTTAGCTTTGTAAATAGACACCAATGACTAATATACATAATATACTAGTTTACTCCAGTGTGGGGCTTTAAGTAGTAAAATATTTGAAGCAAACTAGATGGCCGTGGTTAAAAACATGCACATCCACGGGATCACGACAAAGAGTAGTGCTGAGGCCTTTGTGAGGTGTGGGCCAGCAGGCACCAGGTGGGTTCATGTGGCCCAAGACAGCAAGAAAATGCAAAATGAAAGCAAACCTGATGAAAAGATCAGGTCATGGGGTGGTGCATGTACAACTGTGCAGGTTTTTACATTACACAGTGGGAAACTGGCATTTGGAAAAAAATATTGTTTGCAGTTCAAGATATCAGATCACATCCAGAGAAGCCTCTCAGAGTCCCCCGTGCACAAGCCTGGGACTGAGATGGGCGGCGAGGTGGGACGGCAGAGGCCTCAGAAGGCGTGGGAAGAGAAGGAGGCTGGGGTGGGGGAAGGAGAGGTGTGAATGGCCCAAGGTAATTTGGGGAGAGGAAGAGATAAACAGGGGCCCAAAGCCCCTGGGAAGATAGGGAAGGAGGCCCAGGCTATTCCCAACACCGCAGGCATTGGGTTTCACACAAAGCCCCTTATCTCCTTCTGGGCTGATGTTATCTCACCCTTAAAATGGTAAATCGTTTATATAACATTTGCTGATTCACAAAATGAAGGCGCTGGGAATTAGTGAGGAGAGGGTGGGGGTGCTCAGGGGGCACAAGCTCCAGGGAGCAGGGATTTCCCTGTCGTTTGCATGAGTCTTATCTTTCAGGAGGTGTGGGGGCGGGGCAGGGGCCCGGACTAGGGCAGGAAGAAGGGGGCTGGCTGGGAGGGTTGAAGGCTGTGGCTGTTCTTCTGGTTTTTCTGCACCAGTGTGTGTGTGTCTGTGTGTGTCCGTATGTGTGTGCCTGTGTGTGCGTGTGTGTGTCTGTAGTGTGTGTGCGTGTGTTTGCCCAGAGCCTCCGGAGCACATGGCGCTGGCTTCCCCAGTGAGAGAAGAACATTCATGAAGATTGTCTCTTGGCAAGCCAATTTCTGGAATTTCACTCTACAATGTTACCAGGGGAGGGAGAGCCCGAGTCTTAGGGAATAGCAGTGTAAAGCAAAAGAGAGGGTCTGAGAATAAGAAAGGTGGGAAGAATCAACAAGTTTCCTGCTTTCAAGGACAGCCAAGACGATTTTTATTACCTAGTAGTGTTTATGGAAAAGAAATCATTTAGCAAATCCATCATCAGCTTATTTTAGACATGCTGAATGCAGTCAATGGTGTTTTATTTGGGGTTACAAAATAAAGATAGGTTCCATATTTTGTACTTATTTGCAGCAAATTTAGTTTGAGTTTACCGCATTGTATTCACTTGTGAGTCTCAAGAATCTAGACTTGAACCTTGGTTTTGAAGCCTGGAGCTAAAGGCTTTAGTTTTTTCTCGATTTCGTAAGTTATC
>NW_007255287.1:30107-57398 GCF_000164805.1 Carlito syrichta | reverse complement strand
CCGACCCCCCCCCCACTTTGTTTTTCTCTTTTTGCCCCAGGAACTCGGGCGGCGGATCTGCGGGAACGTGATGGAGCTCTGGCGCCATCTAGTGGCAACAAGGAAGGCGTGCACATAGACGACTCGGTGTAGTGCCGGCGGTTTCAACACCAGCAGGTGTTTGCAGGGTGAAGACCTTGAGCCTTAGGACTAGATGTTTGCAAGCCTTCTCCAGGATTTGGAGTGGCAATAGACTGCACGGACTTTTCTGCTGGGTCCTTCGAAGTGACTCCAGCTAATTATGGAGAGACAACAGTTGAATGTCATGGTATGAAATTGGGGTCGGTTTTGGTGGCCTGTTTCCCTGTGGCGAGCCAAAAAGCCGTAAGTGAACTTGGATTCACTTAAGCTGTGCTTGGTAGACTTGTGCTCACAGTGTCTCCCGGATGAATACTGAACACTTTGTCCCCCTCCTTAAAGAAGGCTCCTCAGGCAAGCGGTCCCTTTGCTGCATCGTGGGAAGCTTCTCTGCGTGAGGGGGAGGGATGGGCACATGGGAGCGAGATTTGGGGAGGACGGCTTTGGCTCTTGCTGAGGGGATGGAGAGGGTGGGAAGGAGACCCCTGAGGAGCAGACAGAGTGAGAGGAGAATGTGTGCAGACATTACGGATCTGGACTTGTGTTTCCCAGAACCGCCTATACCCAAGCAGATGCTGGAAAGTCCGTGTGGGCCGTGGCCCCCAGGGCACACTATGCTGTGGGAGAGGAGAGCTGAGGGAGGAAGGGGATTGTTGTATTGCCCGGTGCCTGCTTCTGGGCACAAGGACCTGCTGTCAGGGGGCTGGTGCACATGGGCCAGAAGGTACTGCTCGCCAGGCCGGTGGTGCCAGGGCTGCCCGTGGCCATCCTGAGTAGGGGCCCCAGGCTGGTGGCTGCCTCTTGGGGAGACTCCGTTCAGCCAGCTGACATTTTCTGACCATCCTGCAGCCTTACGTGGATGCATCATCTTGGAGAGACCCGGTTCCCACGAGGGACCATGAGGGTGCAACTAACCGATGAAACAAAACGTCCAGAACCATCCGGGCATCTCAGGGGAACCATGGAAGGTGACTTCCTGCATGAGTGCCAGTTTCATCTTCCTTGGCCATGGGCTCGTTTGATGCAGCATCCTCCGTAAAGTGTCTCGGGCCTCAGTACTGTCGAGTAGGCTCAGCCAAGCTCCCTGTAAGCTCTGCAGACCTCCCTTTCCTCCTCTGCTCTGCCTCAATGCAGGGCATTGTGGAGGACAGGCCGTTGCCTGCCTGCAGGTGGCCAGAGAATGGGGAGGGCTTAGGGGGCAGTGGCATTGAAGGAAGCCCTCCTTGACTGAGAGGAGGATAGAGCATGGCTGATTTAATTTCCCATGAGAAGGCTGGACTTCTGGTGGGAGGTTTTCAGGGGTCCCGTTTTGAATTTTAACTTCTAAGCCCCAGAGCCTTCAGTCATGACGGCTGGTTGTGATGTGGCACTACGATTCCTCGTGGTCTCTGCCCTCGTGGGTGACACACAGCCTCATCTCACCAAGTGGCTGACTTGGTCAGGGCCCGCCGAGCCCAGCTTCAATCATGGGGTCTGTCCCTCTCCTCCCTCTGCCCGCGGCTCCAAGGGGCCCAAATCAGCATGACAAGTCTGAATGACAGATGAGGAAAAAGCTCTGCGGTAAGTCTGCTGGAAGGAGCTTGAGGGATGACAGACCCAGCTCGGGTGGTGCCTGGCCCAGGGAGTGGCTGTGTTGGGCTGAGACGACCCGGTGTTGGTGGCGGTGTGAGGCCTGCCAAGGGCACGGCCGCCTCGGGGATGTGGCTCTCCCGCAGACTCTCCCTGCCCAGGTATTGCCCGGGTGAAGTCACATAAAAGGTCTTTATGAGCTGAGGAGGGTGTGTACCTTGTTCTGGCAGAACACAACGTTCATTGTTTTCCTTCAGCTGGGAGCTCCTCTCAGCTCAATCTGTCCATTATGAAGGTTTACCAGCTCATCCCCTTCCCACAGGCAGATTTTCCATGGGCTTCCATGAAGCCACTTTGAGACAACAGAATTCTAGTCCTTTAGGAAGGAAAGAGGAATCAGGATGTTCTCCCCTTCTTAGAAAAGCCTCCTATTGAAGACTACCCCAGACAAGTTTCCTTGGCATTTGGAATCATGTGTCATTCATAATACGGCCCGCAAGGTTGTTTTTTACTCATAAGGGCCCAGTCCCACGCAAATGGAAACTTTAAACTCAGGTGCTTTCTCAACTTTGGGTTTGCACCTTGATACACTCAGAACTCCAGGGGAAAGATCACACAGGCTCAGCCGAAGGCTTAGCTGGGAGAGCTCCCAGCAAGAATGCACATTTGTCTTGTGAACTATCTAAGTGTTCTGGAGGCAAGTTAAGCAGCTGCAAGAAAGCTGGTATCTGGGTTAGTCTACACTTGCCAGAAATTTCTTTCTTGGCCAGACAGTCATTTTTTTGTGCCTTTGTCTGACTCTTTTTACTGGTTTTTAGGACGGCAGAATGAAAACAACTTGTAAATGATCCCTCCTTGCCCTCTCATACACACACACACACACACCACACACACACACACACACACACACACACACACACACACACACACACAGAATCTGGATTCACCCAGGGAAGCTACACAAACGTATGGACCTCAGTTACCAAACAGATAGATTCAAGTGACAGAGAAATGAAGATCCACTGAGGCAGGGACACTTCCTTGTCCTGCAGCCTTCTCCCAGGGATCTGCTTTTGTTAGAGCTGCAAACTAAGGAAGTCAGCCCTTCCATTCCCTCCTCCCATACTTCTTTCTCCAGGGAGTGACTTTTCCTTTTCTTTGTTGAGTTCCTCTTTTGCCCCCTGGAGAACAGCCAGGACCATCCTTCTCTCCCTTTGTCCAGGGAGTGGGGCCGGCGGGGTGGGCCAGAGGATCCCTGAAGCACCTACCTGTGACTTCGCTGCTGGGATGCAGGGCGTGGTGTCTCATCTCTGCGGGGTTGGCTCTTCAGGGCAAAGAAGGTATGCTGGGGTCCCTTTGGTTTGGCAAAGAGATGTGCAACAGCACGCCAGCTGAGCAGAGGTGCCCAGAGCATCCTTGGTGCTCGGGTGCAGAAGTAGCCTCAGCAGAGCTTCCGGAAAACTCACCGAGCAAGACAAAGTTCCTCCTCAGCCTGAGGAAGCCAAGGATCTGGATTTGTGTCTGCTTCCCCGCGCCTGTGTGTGTTGGTACCAGCCAAGCAGAACCCCTGTGAATGGCTTCACTGCTCCCAAACACGCCGCAGCCTTCTGCATTGCCCAGGGAGCTTCTCGTCAGTTCAAAGGAAAAATGTGCTCGTTCAGTCTGTGAACGTATCTCTTTATAGCTGTAGAATTATCACACCACGTAATGTGCATGCTGCACCTGGGGGCGGGGTGGGCTCACAGCACGCTTTCTTTTGGTATGTGTTTTCCACTGAATATGCTTCAGAATCAGACTTGCTTCACTGTTACCTTCTGCTCGTGGGCTAAGTCTAGAATCGTGTATTTTTCAAAGACTGAACTAGGTCATTGTGGCTGAGGGTTGTGCATGTGTGAGGGCGGGGGTGGGGGTGGGGAGAGGGCATGGAGAATGTGCTGGAAGGAAGGAGGAGTAGAGATCTTGAACTTTTTTTCCTCCAGAGCTGAGTGGGCTGTGGGGTGACCCTGGAATCCAGCATGGTGGGCTGCCCAGCTGATCTCCCCGATCTCTGTCCTCGTGGACCCACAGCTCCTCTGTGTTGGCAAGTTATCCATGAAACCAGTGGAGGTGGCATGGCCTGGCACAGCTGTGGGTGACACAGCTAGACAGGAGCTAATGTTATATCAGCATGGGCTTTATTAGGGAATGATCTACTAGGCCATCGTTCTAAGTGAACTATCACAGAAACAGAAAACTGGACACCATGTGTTCTCACTTGTAAGTGGGAGCTAGACACTGGGCACACACGGGCACTCGGATGGGATTAGCCATCACTGGGGACCCCATAGTGGGGGGAAGGAGGGAGGAAAGGGTTGAAAAACTATCCACCGGGTACCACGCCCACCACCTGGGTGACGGATTCCATGGAAGCCCAAGCCTCACCTTCACACAATTTACTCATGTAACAGACCTGCACATGTACCCTTTGAATTAAAAAATAGTAAAAACAAGATCTCTTAGATTCTTTAGAGAAAAGAGTGAAGTTGCCATGTGAAGAATTGTTTGGTGGTTTTGATGATGCCAGCTGACCTTTATAAAGTTGTTTGCAGTTACGGGTGTGCTTGATTTTCACAATGTTTAAAATATAATACATCTTGGCTTCAAGTGAGCCAAAGAAAGAATAAAAGTTTAGAGTGGCATACTCCTTTGTGTGAATGAAATTTTGCCTTCTGGATCATCACTGGGTTGTTTCTACTCGTAACTGAACAAAAAAAAAATGTTGAAGGTAGGATTAGAAAGAAGACATTCACACATAGTGTGGGGTCAACAAACTGGCTGTAGACTTGATGTAAATAGTGCGTTTACCCACGCACTCCATTAGGAAGGACCAAGGAAAAGACTGGCTCCATTTTCATCCAAAGTTGGTTCTCTTGTGGCACCTGGACTCATGGGTGGCTTATTCATATTCCAAAATCACTCTGTTACTTCTGTGAGTCTTTCTTCCTCCCCCTTCCTTCCTTTGCCTTTTTTGAGTCAGGATTTCTCTCCACTCTGTTACCCAGGCTGGAGTGTAGTAGCATGATCACAGCTCACTGCAGCCCTCAACTCTTAGGCTCAAGCAATCCTCCTGCCTCAGCCCCTGGAGTAGCTGGGACTACAGGCGTGAGCCACCACACATGGTGGTGGTGGTTTTCTTTTAAATTTTTTGTAGTGTTAAGGTCTCACTATGCTGCCCAGGCTGGTCTGGAACTCTTGGGCTCAAACAATCCTCCTGCCTCAGTCTCCTAAAAATGCTGGGATTACAGGCATGAGGCACTGTACCCGGTCAAGTCTTTTTCTTGGAGGAAACTTTGCTCATTGCTCTCCAAAAAAAACCACTTGATACTCACTGTCTCGTAGTTATGTACTGGAGAGTCACTGCAGACACAAACCACTGAATTGTTGCTCCTAGGGGAAGGATGTGGTGAGGTGTCTGACAGCTTTTGGTCCTGGTTTCATCAACCCATCTCTACATAACTTTGTTTCATGTGTGTTACTGCTTAGAGACACCTTATTTAATGCATGTCATTGATTCACTGACATCGGACTCATAGTAACAGCCTGTAACTCGTCTGAATGAAGCATGTCGAACACAGTTATTTTCTTGCCATCTGTGCTCAGAAACACTAGACAGCCCCAGCACTGTGACTGGGGCCCAGCTTAAACAGGTAAATCACCCACAAAAAGCACTAAAACAAGAAGGACACTTGCTTACAGCAGGGGAGCCGGACTACGAGGCAGGCATGGCGTGATCATCTGGGACCAGGCATGTCTGGCAACTTAACCTCTCTGCCATTCAGCACATGTCCACAAATACCTGTGAGCACCGTGTGAGTGTTGATCTGGGGGTTACAAATGCGTTTCCATTAGTAGAGGCATTTGCAAAATGGAATCTGAGTAGGGACCGACAAGATACTCATGAAGCCAATATGCATTTTCAAGACCTGCCGATTGTGGATAATGGTTAGCGTCTTGCCATTTAATTTTTGGCCTTATGCAATGTCAAATCATTTAAAAAATTAACTGCACTTATACAGTGTTTTGTTAGTGAAGACATGTGGCTTTGGAAATAGCTCTTCTCTGCCTTTGACATCCTGGTACCTCTCTGGCTCGTCTTTCTGCACCGTCCAGAAAATCACGCACCGAACACCGTCTGCATCTCTGGGTGTGTCGGGCCATACTGTGAAGCCTTGTTTACCCATCAACAGTGCGAGAGTTTTGGGGTGTCATAAAGACCAGAATTTTATCATAACTGAACTGTGAATAGGAGTGTGTTCAATCCATATAGGAGGAGTAAATAGCTTCATTCGGGGATGGTGTTTTTTCCCTTTGGGAATATTTTGGGAAAATATTTCAAGTAAAGGATCTCCTTCAGGGGTCCTTTTCACATTTTCATGAAAAGAAAGGGTTATCAACCTTTTCCAAAGTGAGATTATGAAGCTGTCCCTATCGGGTACCATTCCCTAAGCTGAATTCCTTAGAACACTGGTAATGTGTGTTCTGCAATTGGAGAAGCTTTGGAAATTCTGAGTGCAGTCAAACTTGTTTCTCTGCTGCAGACCTTCTCAGGGCCTCCAGCAGCTAACATACATTTTGAAATCTCATGAGGTATGGAGTGCATCGCACACAGAGTTGACCATGGAATGATCTGGACCACTGTTGTCTCAGCTCCCTTTGGGAAAAGACTCTGACAGGGACAGGATAGTGTGCAGAATACCCGGGGAGCGCCAGGAATGCTGGCCTGGTATGTAGGCCTGGCGTTGATTCCCTGCAAGGCCAGCAGCTGCAGGAAGCGACCACAGTGGGAATTAAAGAATCTCTGCCATTGTCTTGTGCATATAAAATTGTGGTCGCCCCTTTTCTCTTTCAGCATAAAGCAGGGGGTCACTTCCTGATGTTCAGGTGCTGAGACGGACATACCATCCTCTCACATGGGATTTTGCAAGAGACGTTTGCTAACCATGAACTCTGAACACACGCAGGGCTTGCTGTGGGCAACACAAGGATGAGTGGGGCTCATCCAAAAAGCAAAAAGCAACTCTTGGTGACTTCCCTGTCATGTTGCTTTTCATGGGGCATTGATAGTCATTACAACCTCAATGACCGAACATGCACATTCAGGAGGCGTCTTGGATGAGACTCACTGCTGACGACACCGGTCTTGTCACGGCTGTTGTTGAAACACTGTGGCTTTTCTTTCTCCTTCCACATTTCTCATGTGGGCTTTGTCACAGGCACATTAACCAGGCAATAATAATGTAGTTGACAAACTGCCCTGAAATGGGTTTTGGGAGGGGGAGTCAATCCATTGGTCATAGGGGTCTTCAGTGTCTTTCTTTCACTTTGTGCGATTTGAGACTCACTATCAGTAATTTCCATACGCGAGGAAAATATGATGGCGTTGTCATCCAACTTCTGTTACATGCCAGGTGCTGTGTTAAGTACTAGGAGATACAGAAAACGGGACTGAGTTCCTGTCCCAGGTGTAAGGAGCACTTGCAGTTGAAAGTAAACAGTCACAGCTTGTGATCACAGTGTAGAAAAAAATAGCTTTTATTGCCCACGATAATCATAACACAGGGCAGCATCTGTTTTTTGTGCATCCTTGTCTTCTCAGTACCTGGCCCGGAACAGATGTGCAATAAGTGTTTGTTAAACAAATACCAGTGGCAATGACTCAAATAAGAAATGACAATTGACTCAGAGTAGATATGAAGTCACTTTTGTACCCTGTGTTTAGAAGATTTGTTGTTTTTGCTCATTCGGGGAACTGATGACACATGCAAATTGCAGTGGAGAATTGAGTCAATTTGCCAGGTAAATCAAGCCAGTGCCACATATTTTCAAGCATTATCTAGATAATTCAGGGACAAATACATTGGGGTTATGTATTATCTCGAAAATGGCCTGACTTTCACATTGTGAAATGTCACATTATGGATTGGCAGATGTTCTGGAATATTATACACTCTTGCCATGAGCTTGATGATAAGCCTGCTCTTACGTGGGGTCTCTGTTTTGCAGAAGAGTCATCAGCACTCTGTGTAAAGGAGAGGGCTTCAGGACATGTGTGTAGGTTTTCTGAAGTCTACAGTGTATGGTATCCCATGCAGGCCATCAGACACGAACTTGCCCATGTCTTCCTGGGGTGTGATCCTGCAGCTGTTGAGCCCCTGCCTGTGAGTTGTTTGGGTGAAATTTTGGGGAGCAGGGCAGCCTGGGTCACCAGGAGCCAGCAGGCTGCTCAGTGACTGGAGGAGCATCAGTTCCAGCTTCCCTAGCCACTTGCTCGTGACTGTCTGCCAAATTCTTTGGGGCTGAAGCCTTTCTTGTCTGGTGCCAGGCCATGTCTGCTCAAAGGTAAGTTTTTCTGGAGCGTTTCTGCCAGGGCTATTAAGCCTTTCCTGAGTCAATAAAAAAAGAAATTCTTCATTCAAATTGATTAGCCTCAGTTTTCCAGCAATTAAAACCCAGGGCTGTCACCTAAGATACGTTATCTCTCACTCTTTCTTTCACACACACACTCACACACACATACCCACACTTGACTACACACATGCACGCACACCACACACCCCATACACACTTGCAGAGCTTATACACATGTACACACTCTGCTCTGACACCCAACACACACACCACATCCTTGCACATACACACCCCAACACACACCCACACATTCACACTCACACACTCTCATATACCCAATATGCTTGCTTACACACCACACAGCACACACAGACCCACTCAACACTTGCAGACACACACACACACTCACATACAAACGACCTATGCTCTTAGTCCAGTCCACACAAATCCTGAACTGAAGGATCACCTTTTTCCCTTTGGGGGACTGAAGGGTCTCCCGCTTGGCTGCATGTAACAGGAAGGGGTCTGACCAGCTCTCACAGCTCTTCATCCACATCACCTCCTCCCCAATCACAGAGGACCTGCATTTTCACACGGGCAGGAGACAGTCCCCTGGAAGCAAGAGGCAGAAGGACGCTGTGGTCAGAGCAAATTCACGAGGGGCACCACATCGCCTCAGCGAGGTCCACGGTTTCCTCCACACCTCCCACAGTCTGTTGAAGTGATGCTACTGGCCCGTAGCTCTAGTTGGCACCAATTGTTATCTCCAACTTTCTGGGGAAACAGTGCTGGCCTTGATTAATAAAATGACTTCTAGTCAGTCAGGGCTCGGGTTCTGGGAGAGATACAATCAGATCTGATAACCTTTTCCTTGCCCGGGGAGGGGGAGGCACACCTCATTAACAAGGGTCCATGCATAATAAACATTTGTATACCTAACCCTGAACTGTACCCCACATCTTTAAACTAAAAAATTAAATTAAATTAAAAAACAGCCCTTTTTACAAGGGCTCTGAATGATAATTGGACGCTAACATTACATGATTTAGGAAAAACTGCATTTTCTGTATTTAAATATTTGATTGCCCTGTATGCTTTTATTTTATAAAAACAAACACAAAGGCAAAAACAAAAAACAAACGACAAGAAAACTAAAGTCATGGGATAGAAAAGGCCAAAGAATTTAGGAAGATGAGTTTAAGAAGAAAATAGCATTTTGAGGTTGGTTTGCAGTGGGAGCTCCTGGCTGGAACAACAGGGTATCCATTGGGAACTCAGAGGTGGCTCTTGCCTTCCTGGGAGCTGGTGGCTGCCTTGTCCTCCGAGTGGGAACTGAGAGTGTGGAGGAAGACTCAACCCAAAGCTGGCCCAGGGAATGGCGTGTTGGGTGGGTGGAGGGCCCCACTCTGCCTTAAGAAACACAGCCCAGGTTTCCTGCTAGGTCTGTGGCATTGCCTTTGGCCACTGCAGCTGTGAAGACTCTTTTTTGAGAGCTAGTGAGCCCGGGGCTCCGGAAGAGACCCTCCTCCTTTCTAGGGAAGCCTCCCTCCAGGCTGCAGGTGCTTTTAAGTGATGTTTTGTTCTCTGCCAAACCATTCCTTTTAACCTTGTTTCACCTGCACGTATCGGAATGTGGGGAAGCTGGGGAGATAGTCAACGGGATGATCCTCATACCATCTCCTCCCTGCAGAGTCTGGCAGTCTGGGGACATGGTCTCAACAGATAGCTACATTCTGCAGAATATTCTGTTGTCATGCCAGAAATTCTGGGAGACAGTTTACAAGGATCCTAGAGTTCTCTCCCCATGTTCTAGGCATTAGAAGCAACTTGACTTTTCTCTCTCATGAAGAGTCTGTGCCTATGGTCTTCTGGCATCTGGGTGGCTCTGGAGGCTGGGGATGGTTTTTTGGACAAGACCCAAGTGGAGCAATGCTTGTCCCCAACCTTACTGAATGACAGTCAATGTTCTTATGCTGCTGATCTTCCCATCTCCACATTTGTGTGCGAATTTTCTAGAAAGGTGGTTGTATGAGCTTACCAAGATGGAGAGCACCAGGTGCACCTGGGAGAAGCTGGGCTACATCTCCACGAGCCACGTGGGAGAGAGTATGGGATAACGCAGAGGAAACCCTGCTTTTAGTCACTGAAGAAAGGTTTGCTTTTGCTCTGGATTGTTGAGGCAGGTTCCCCTCATGCACCAAATTCACCAGATAAAATGCTGTTGTGCTATCTTGCACAGAGATGACCAAGGTCATGTAGAACATTGGGAATAAAGGTTTTGACCAGATGACTCAGAGAATAATCTTCAAAAAAAGTATTACCAACATTTAAGAAATATATTTTTAAAAAAATTAGAAGACGGTCTTGAGGATGTTCTCTCTTTTTCATTTAAATTAAACACTATTGCTTGCACAGGCAAAACATGAGGACGGTTTACATGGAAAAAAGACATACAAAGGTAGACACTCAGAGGTCTTACTCCCATCCAGACCCAAACCCCACCACCAAATGTAGTATTAGCTTTGTAGGAGGAGGGGCAGGAGCATGTGCATTCATTATGAAAATGTAGTTTTAAAAAATTCTTATTTTTCTTCCTCTCACGGCCATACACGCCTTGTTGTTCTCACTTGACATTGCATCCTGTTGCTCTCTCCTTGACACGTAGGGAGCTTCTCTCCTAGAGCTGCCTGGCACTCTGTGGGGAGGGTATGCCAAGGCTGACTTAACCAGGCCCCCATGGGTGGATCCTGGTGTTGAAACTAGCCTTTTAATGAACAATGATCCAATGCATACCTTGCACATGTGTCATTGTATATGTATGTAGGAGCATCCATAGGGTATACTCCCAAAAGTTAGATTTTTCAGGTCAAAGGGCAAGCACATTTACAATTTTGATAGACATGAAATTCCTCTGTGTTGGTGGTTTGCTTCTTCACCCTCCTACTTGCCATGTCTGCAACTGCCCACTTCCTAACAGCCTTGTCAACCTGATATGTTGACTGACTTTTGGATTTTTGCCAATCTGATAAGTGAGAAATATTATCTTGTGTAGTTTAATTTGAATTTCTTTTGAATGGAATTGCATATTTTTCACATATTCATATTTCTTTTTCTGTGAGCTATTTTTTCTTTGCCCATTTATCTTTTTCCTTCCTTCCTTCCTTCCCTCCTTCCTTTGTCATGTTCTCACTCTTGGGCTCAAGCAATCCTTCCACCTCAGCCTCCTAAGAAACTACAGGTGCATGCCACCACGCCTGGCTAATTTTTTAATTTTTGTAGAGATGAGGTCTTGCTTTGTTGTCCAGGTTGGTTTCAGACTCTTGGGCTCAAGCAGTCCTCCTGCTTCAGCCTCCCACAGTCCTGGGACTCAGGTATGAGTTACTATGCCCGGCCTCCTAGGCCCATTCTTCTACTGGTTTATCTGTTGTTTTCTTATTAGTTTTAGAAGTTCTTTATGTATTAGGAAGATTAATCCTTGTCTGTGATACGAGTGACAAATATTTTTCCCATTTGTCATTTATCTTTGTTGATGGTGTATTTTTTTCAACTTTCTAGTATGAAGAAAAAAATTCTTGAAAGAAGAGTGCAATGATCAGTTGTTTACCCATCCCCTAAATCCAACAATTTGAACTGATAGCAGTTACCACATCTGCCTCATCTCTGGGTAGCAGTGTGTGTACAAGTGTGTACGTGTAGGCACCAAGGACTTCAGGATGCACTTCCTAAAATAAGGACTTTTAAAAAAAAAACATAATCATCATTCCATTATTACACCCAAGAAAACTCACAATAATTCCCTAACATCATCTAATATCCATACTATTATTTTTTTTCATATAGAAGTTTTTGAGTTTTATGTGTTCAGATTAACCAATCTCAATTTTTTTAATGGTGAGTTTTTGAATTTTAGTTAAAACGATCTTAGTATTCAAGGTTATAAGATATCTCTGCCCTTGAAATTTTCTAGTTATTTATCTAGCTATTTATTTTTGAGTCAGGGTCTCACTCCGTTGCCCAGGCTGGAGTGCAGTGGCAAAATCACAGCTCACTGCTGCTTCCAACTCCTAGGCTCAAGCGATCCTTCCACTTCAGCCTTCTGAGTAGCTAGGACTACAGGCGCATGCCACCATGTGCTGCTAATTTTTTTACTCTTGTACAGACAAGGTCTTGCTCTGTTGTCTGGAGTAGTCTCGAACTGCTGGGCTCAAGCAATCTTCCCTCCAAAGTACTGGGATTACAGGTGTGAGCCACCATGCCCTGCCTTTAGTACTTTTTATGCTATCATTTTCTTACACGTAAACCCATGATGCACTTGGAGTTTAGTCTGTGCACATTCTGTGAGAGTCTATCCACTTCACCGTTTTTCAGTGGCTGTCTGGTGATACCAGTCTCCTTTATTTAAAAGTCTATTTCTATTTCACAGATTTACAGTGTAGCCTTGATCATATGTTTATTTTATATAGTCATTGACTCTATTTATGGACATTCTACTCTTTTCCATGGGTCTGCCTTTCAGTTTTAATTATTATACCTTTACAGTATGTTTTAATACCTCTTAGGGCTCATCTTTATTCATTTTTCTTTCTTTTCAGAATTTTTTTTTTGAGTTGGAGTCTTACTTTGTCACCCAGACTGGAGTGCAGTGGCTGTTCCTGGCCACGACAGCCTCGACCCACTGGGCTCTGGCGATCCTTCCACCACAGCCTTCTGAGTAGCCGGAATTACAGGCACACACTACCATGCCCGGTTGATTTTTTGGTTTATTGTAGAGATGAAGTCTTGCCAAGTTGCCCAGGTGGGTCTCAAACCCGCGGGCTCAGGCAATTCACTCACCTCAGCCTCCCAAAGTGCGGGATTACAGGCTGAGTCACCGAACCTGGCTTCTTTTCAGAACTTTTATGCTCCTTCCTTTTTTCATATAAAATTTAGAATTGCCTAATTTTAGAAAAATCCCTCTTTATAAATTGAGATAGTATTCATGTTTAATTAAATGAAGAGAGCCTTGACCTCTTTTGGTATTGAGTCTTCCTAGCTAGGAAGGTATGTTAGGAGGGTATATCCTTTTATGAAGTTCTGCCTTTGCATTCTTCAGGAGCATTCTGAAGTTTTGTTCTAAAGGTTTACACATTTCTTGCAATGTTTTTCCAAGGTGATTTATCTTTTTAATTTGCTCTTGCAAATGGCGTTGCCTTTCTCATGATCATTTATAGGTTCTTTTAAAGGAGTGTTGTTTCTATGTACGAAGCTGTCAATTCCTATATGTTGGTTTTCTGTCTCACTGCTGGGACCCTACATCTTGTACCTGCATTACTGTGCAGACCATCTGGCTGTGGGATTTGGGGCTGGAACTCGGCCTGCCCGTTTCTAGTTGTGCCCATGGGGCTGTGGCTGCCATGGAGGGTGCTTTTTAAACATCTGTTCAGTAGGACACTGCACATGGGTAGCTTAGTGAAACCATTTCTGATTGGGAAAAGGGACACTGCAAAGGCCCCAGAACCTCACTCCACCCCAGGCAGGGGTGCCATGGGCCATTCCCAATCATACCTCTATCCCCCTTCTTGGGAGATTCTTGCTTTGCCACTAGATGTAACCCCTAAACAGTAGAGGGTGGTGTTGTGTGTGTATGCCTGTCTTTGAATTTTGCATAAATGAATCATGTTGCCTGGGATCTCGCTTCTCTTCTTCAACATGATGCTTGTGAGACCAACCCTTAGCTTGTGTGGCTGTAGCCGACTATCTTCACTGCTTACAATACTCCTCTGCACTCATGTCTCTTCCTTTTTATCATGGCTAGGTGTTTGGATTGTTTCCAGTTCAAGAACATTCTGGAGAGTCTTCTACAAAGTCCCACGTGTGGATCTTGTGGCACATGCATGCATGTTTCTGCTGGGTGTGTCCCCAGGTGTGGAACCGTGCAAATCATTATGAATGTTCCTGTGGTTTCCACTCTGAAGATCCATGTAGTCAGCCTCCTGGTGGTCCCCATCTCCTAAGGGGTTCCACACAGTCAGCCTTCCTTTCTCACATACCCCAACCCAAAGTGTATCCCCAGCTCTAGTTTCCCAGGCCCGTTTCGCCTCTCTGGGCCATCCTGCCTGTGGCGCGAGGTGCCCCCATGCTCTCTCTATCAGCCTTGAAACTACGTGGTCAGGGAGACGACCTTGACTTTGACTTTAGCCATCGCCCAAGGTATGCAGTCACACTTGCAGCATGAATGGGATGGGAAAAGGCAGAGGGGCAGAGTGGTGCAGAGGCTGTGAGGGGCTTGGAGAGGAGCTGGAAGCCTCTTGAGTTGGGCTTTGCTGCAGTCAATGCACGCAGGCCCTCGCTGTGCTGCCCCCAAACCCCCAGCCTGGTGGCTGCTACGTGGGGCAAACCAGCCCCAACACAGGGGTGGCTGGGGGCTTTCTGCCCACGGTCTCCTGCTGGGGTCTTTTGGATTCAGCCTTCGTGAACTGGCCAAGCCTGCATACCTCTAGGCAGACAGTGTCCTCTCGAGGCCCTGGGGTCTTTCTCCTGCACTCCTGGTCTTGGGACAGCGGCCCTCACCTGCCCATACCTACATCTCACCCTCAGCCTCTGACTTTATCTGCCCAGTGCTCCTTTAATACAAGGGTGCACAGAAGGCCCTGTTGTAGATGCACCCCCCACAAAGGCTCGGGTGGGAGAAGGAAGACCAGGCTCCAGGGACTGTGAAAGAAGAGGGACAGCTGGGAACATGACCGAGACACATGCGCACGCCCGACAATATGCTGAACTCAACACCACATGGCTGGCTCCTCTCTTCAGCCCAATTCATGCCTCAGGGTCAGCTGATGTCCTGTCCTCTGTCTTTCCATCATAGTAACCACTGCAGGATGGACCTGCAGTCCTGGCCAAATCTAAGTTTCAGGATAGTTCTTGTGTTTGTGAGGCTGTCTTCCTAAGGCAGAAAAGCAGACACAAGTTCAGGAGAGTCTGATCCCAGAGTCCTGACATCCCAGGCACGAGGCTCCTTGTGTGGGCCCCAGTGTCACCAATGAAGTGTGGGAGCTTCTGGCCACCCTCGAGCTGGGCTCCTCAGCCAGCCATCCGCCGAGTCACCACACGCCTGTTCCCCTGCTGTCCTGGGAATGGGGCTTTCCCTATATTCATTTTTTTATCACTTAATGTACAATCAAAGCTTGTTTTCAGTCAAGGCAGTATTATTATTTTTTTAACAGTAGGCTCATGAGAGCATCCCCAGCTGAAGCTTGCTTCATCTGTCTCTATGCTGCTCAAAGTCATGACCGTGTGAGTGTCCTGAAAAACTGCTTTTCGCCAGGCCACTGATTTCAAAGCTAGAACATGGCAGATCACTCTCCCATAGCTTTTTGCATTAAAAAAAAAAAAGCTTGAGAAAAGGTAGTTATGTGTTTCTAGGAGGATAGGCTGGGCTGGCTGAGACAGCGTGTTCCAGAGGGTGCGGGCCCTAACTTCTACCCCTCCACTGTGAAAGGAGGATGGTGCCCAGAAGGCCAGCAATGACCTCCATGACAGTGTCACAGCTGCAGACCCGTGGCCCTCACCTCCAGGGGTGCAGCCATCTGGGAGAATATGCGGAGCCTCCCCTATCTGGGAGCCTGTTCCACATCTACTTGTCTTCCAGACTGGAGCACCGATAGGACAGAAGGGTGATTGCCATGGGGGGGGGGGACAAGACTGAGGTGTGGGGGGAGGGGCTCGGAGAGAGGAGCATGCCAGGCACATACCAGTGCTCATCCCATCCCCTCACCCCCCTTTCTGGAGGCTGCTTCTCTGTGTGAGCTCCTCACCCTCCTTGGTGGTTGACTTTGCTGATTCCAGCACAGGCAGGCAGGCACTGGGCTCTAGAAGCTGCAGGTTATAAATATAACAGTGGCACTCTGGCTGAGATCCTGGGTGTGGTCTGCAGCTGCCCAGGTCCCAGTCCCGGAGAATGGAAACCTTCATGGGGAGGCCGAGGGACTATTTTCAGGCTGCTCTCGCCCTGGTTGACTTACAGCTGCTGCACTTAGTGCTCAGTGCTGTTGACCTTCTCCATTGCTCGAGCCTTGCAGCCTGTAACTCAACTTTGCGGCTGCCTTCTGGAAAGCTTCCAAAGTCTCAATGTTCCTCTGGACTTGGGGTGCTCCAAACTGTCTGCAGTCTTCTTAGGGGCTGAATGAAGTTTGGGGTCTGCAGAATAAAGACAGCCTTGTTACCTCTCTGGCCCAAAGTGTTTTGCCTCTTTTTGTGCACCCCGTGTAGCTTACGTTTTTAAAATCCTTTTTGTGACTGCTTTGCTTCAAGTATTTATAAGGGCTTTGCTCTTCCCTGGTGCACCAGGCCTTCCCTGGAAACTTGGTTTCTCCTATCCTCTTCCCACTGTTTCTCCATATCTACTGCAAGAGCAGAATTTAATGAATAATAACAGGGCTTTGGTGTGGTAAGTTCTTTCCAAGCAAAGACGAATCCCACATGGGGTCTCTTTTTAGCCTAGGGGATGATACGTCTCAGACCAAGATCTCGTTGTCTATCAGAGATGCTGAACTTAGGATGCAGAAAGTCCCTAGAAATCAGAAAGGCTGATTTCAGAATTCAGAGGGGCCCCTGCCCTCCTGTTCTGGGAGATAGGACTGTCTGCTAGTCCCATCACAAATTTCTCTTGAGTCTTTTCTGCTCATTTCTTCCAATATATTATCTGACTTTTTTGCCTAACTCTAGCAAGTTATAGGAAATTGTGGAATCTCAGAGTCAGAAGCCTAATTAGGAACTCATTTTAGGGACCTGGTATCTGAGTGCCAGAGCTGTGACTGGATCTCAGTCATGAGATAGTGCTGGTGCCCCAGACAAGAAACTCACAGAGGATGAGTTTTACAGGCCCTTTGTCCAAACAGCTAATAAATGATCAATGAATCTACATGTAAGCAGGAGCTTGCTGGGCGTCTCCCTGAAATGTCTCATCCTCAATTTATGAGGAGAGAATTTGTATGACTTTTTTTCCTGCGCATGGCCACTAGGCTTAAATTCATCATACCTAGCCTAGCCTTTGTGGAAAGGACTGTGGTCAAAATCTGACTAATTCATCAATGGATTTATGGCCTGTTCAAAGCCCGTGTAAGAAATGGAAAGAACCATGGCCAGTCTGTGACAACAGCAGGATTTATTTGGTATGAGATGGTTACCATAGAGGGACTCTGTATAACTTGTTGGACACAAGCTTCTTGCAACCATGGAATTTTGGACATGGGGCATTATTGTTTTTGGAGAGATGGTGGAATCGCCCACTCAATTATCAGTTGTGCTCAGATGAATAATACATTCCAGCAAAGAAATGTAGAAAACAGAATGGTAGGTTTTCTTCTTGAACACACTGGGTGCTGCGCTCAGTCTGTCACACTCCTCCCGAGTCCCACTGGTCTTTCCTTGTGGTTCTTTTTTTGAGTTGCTCAAAAGCAAGATTTTCTACATAAAATAATAAATCATAAATGTAATTATAAATTCCACGATGGCGTTTGAAGTCGGGCTGCTCTGTACCCAAGTGCCAGCTTCATTCCAAAATGTGGACATTATGGTCGAGTGCTGGGCACCTGAACTCTTCTGGGCTGAAAGTCTCTTAGTTTATTCGTGCCTTTGACCTCAGGACTCCCTGTTCCTTCTTTCTAGGGACATTCTGACAGAATGGTGTCCCAATGGTATCCAAGGTTCTCTTTGTCCCTCCTAGTACAGTTGTTTCTTTCTTTCCTTTTTTTTTTTTTTGAGTTGGAGTCTCACTCTGTCGCCCAGACTGGAGTGCAGTGGCCGCTCCCGGCCAGCGCAGCCTCGACCTGCTGGGCTCCGGCGATCCTTCCGCCTCAGCCTTCCGAGTAGCTGGAACTGCAGGCGCGTGCTACTACGCCCGGCTAATTTTTGATTTATTGTGGAGATGAGGTTTTGCCAAGTTGCCCAGGCGGGTCTCAAACCCACGGTCTCAGGCAATCCACTCACCTCAGCCTCCCAAAGCGCTGGGATTACAGGCTGAGCCACCAAGTCCGGCTCAGTTGTTTCTTATGCTTTCAAGACCACAGTGTTAAAAAAAATGACATTGGGCTTTGAGGCTGTTGTTAATGTTCCCAAATGCTTTGACAAATAAATGCAATGTTATAACCATGTATTCCTCTCCCCTTGGTACTGTTTTTCAGCCGTTCATCCCTATTTGGGACTGTGACCGATCTCTGGATGCTTTCTATCACCAGGGCTGGTTGGGAGGTCATGACGTGATGTGGGAGAAGGGGCACGCAGACTCGGGTTGCTGTCCTTGGTTGCAGCAGCCCCTACTGGATAACAAACAGCCAGCCAGGGGCCCAGCTTTGTTCTCATACCACAGATCTTTCCCCAAGTTGGCCTGCAGAATGCAGGGGCTCTTGCAGCCTGGAGCAGACTGGGGAACACCAATACCTCATGTCTCCCAATTTGGGGCCCTGGTTGCAGCCTGGCAGGGCCAGGATAGTGCATGTCCTGGGAGAAGGATGAGTGCCTTTTGTGCCCTGGGCGGTGTCTTCTGGCAGGAACTGGAAGGGCTGCCAACCAGGAGGGGCATCAGAGTAGAGGGATTTGGGCTGCAGACGTGATGCAGGATGGCACCACTGAGAGAAGGCCTGGGTGCTGTGGGGGAGCCCTCTGACCAGGTCCTGTGCCCTTTCTGTTGCCTCTTTGTTTCTTTGTTAAACATGGCTAAGAATGCATTTTAAAGAGTGTTCTCATAGGTCTCAGAAATATATAAAATATTTGCATCTTAATTGCTCTGGACCTAGTGTATAGAGTGTGTTCTGCGTGCTCCAGAACAAAGTTCAACTCAGAAGCTTCTGGAAGCCTAGCATGGTATCTGTGATGGATGGGAGTGGGGCAACTTATCTAGGGGGCAGGTGTTCTCAGCTCCAGCAGGGTGTTGCCCTGCTGGATGGTGGGTCTAGGGAAGCCTCATCTGCCCATTAACAGAGAGGAGCAGGAAACCAAGACTTTTCCATGCAATATCTTTGGAATGGTGGCAACTCATTCACCTCCCTCCACCAAAAAAAACTACAAAACCCTGAGAATCAAACAAGACCATCTGGGGTATGTTTGCTTCTCTGTGGTCACTAGTTTTCTCTAGAATTTCTCCATGATGCCAAACAGAGACACTAGCTGGTCATTCTCAAAGGGCTTTGTCTCATAAGTTACTGGAAGTTGCTACCTTTTAGTTAAGTTGTCCATTAGGCAGTGATTAAATCTGTACCTAGCTCTCTTTCTGCAACTTTTCTCTTTCATTTATTGCCAGAACTGGTTGTTCTGCAAGGCACTTTGTGAACTGACCTCTAAGAAATACACAGGAAAAGCCCCATGCTTGCTCCCAAAACGATCGTGTAGTAGAATTTGAGAGCTGTGTCCATCAAGTCGGGATGAGTCCAGGTGAAACAGTACTGGAGACATTGTTAGGTCAACTGCAAATGCAAATATTGATGTTTCCCCGGGATGTTTCCCAGATCTTCCTAACTATAGGGGTCTCTGTTCTGTGCAATAATTTTGCCCCTGGGTTATGCCTTGGGTGCTTCTGTGGCAGAAAGGGACCCCGGGCACCAGAACTGACCTCAGATAGAGCCCTTCAGACCTTTTACACAGCTAGATTTTCTAAACCCCAGGCCATGACCCTTTGGCACAGTGGGTCATAACTAAAAATTAAAAATGAAGTTTTAATTTCCTTTCCCACCAGGGCCAGGAGTTCATAGAAAACAAGGCTGGCAGGCGGTTCACTGGCAGCCTCGTCTTCCCAGACCTTGCTGCCAGGAGCGTCTCTCCCAAAGCCTGCTGAAATGTGCACTTTAATCATCAAAACGGCATTTTTGGATTGTGGGGAGCCGCAGCCCTGCTTTCCCATCAGAACAAGGCCAGCCTTTCATTCCCAACTGAGCCCGAACAGGGCCAGTGCCATCTTTCCTGCACCAGCTGAGGTCTGGGTGTGAAGAAATGTTTCAAAATTGGGCATCTATCTGTCAGTTTTGGAGACAGGCCTTTGAGTGTTACCGGAATCCCGTTCTTTGTGAAAGGAACAAATGGAGATCGAAGCCCCGTGCCCGGGTCCTGCATGACCCGTGGGGGTCTGTGTTATGACCGGGCTGGGGCTGGAGGGGGACTGACCCAGACACAGGGTTCTGGGGGACTTTGGCTCTCTTCCTGACAGAGCAGGAAGACTGCCTGAATCTTCTGGTTTCCCAGGTAGAAATGATACCTCCTGTGAGAACCCACTCCAGAGGTTCTTTTCCCTCTCACTGTTGTTCACAGTCTGAGACTGCTGGGGAACTGTCAGCCGCTCATGTGTTCTAAAAACCAGACTTGTGCTTTTAAACCTTGCCCAGGGGATCACTGGCCATGTCTGCATGAGCTGTGAGGTGACAAGGCTCAGTGGGCTGACAAAGAGCCTGGGAACTGGGAGGCTGTGAGTTTTATAGTCCCTGCTCACTGCAGCCCCGCAGCCCTGGGGCTGTTCAGGGCCGGGGTTCCCAGGACTACCCACACCTACCGAGGGGGCGGGGCAGGGCAGGGGCGGGGAGGGCTCCAGGCTCTGGTGTTGGTGGGTGGCCCAGGCCGGGGCCACAGGGAAGGCCTGGGCCTTAGCACAGCTTTGGCCCGAGAAACTGGCCAGGGTTCACATAGAGATAAAATCTGTGCAGGGTTTTAGGGGGAAGCTGGGTTTATTGAGTTGCTAGCGGGGACTGTAATTAACACTTGGAGTTGCAGGAAGGAGAGACCTGTGAGCACAGATGCCATCACTCCTCCCTGGGTTTTCCAGATACTTAGGAGACTCTGTGGGAAGCTTCTGCGGTCTTTCCTAGATGAGAAAGCTGAGACGCCATGAGGGTTTGTGGGGTAGAACTTAGGGACATAGGGCAGGTGAAGTCTGGGACAAGGTCCCTGACTTTTCCCCTGTGCAAATTGCCTTTCCAACACTGTCAAATACATCTTCTGAACCAATAAATTCAATCATGATCTGAAGAAGGAACCCATCATTCATTATTGGAACGTCCCAGAGAATTGAGGCTGGAGCCAGCAGATCATTATGGGAAAAGGATAGGGTCGGGGTCATTTGCCAATGCTGCTGGTCTGGAAGTGGGCTTGTTGCAGGTCCATTTGTGAGTGGGGACACAGCCTTGGGGACGGCTGTGAGGGCTGACGAATTTGGGGTGGAAGAGAAATATCCGAGTGAGGATTATTCAAAATTGCCTCTTATTGTTCCAGGCGGTGGAGTCCGTCCCAGGATTGCAGATGGGCAAGATCCAGGCCTAGTTATGGCAGCATTGCTTTGCTTTGGTTTGCTCTTGAAATAGGAAACATCGGTGAAAGGGACATAAACGAGATGGGTGCAGGTGGTGCTTGTCTCTCCCTTGCTTCTTAAGTCCCTCAGTGTCATGGGAGTTCCCCTGTGTTGGCAGGCTGTTCTATGTGGGGTTTCTACCAGTTTGGAGGAATGCTGAACTCTCTGCTCGCTGCCTGTTACATTTTCAGCAGCATCAGCAGCAGAAACAGTAGAGACAGCTGTATATGGCATCACTCTTCCTCAGTGAGTCGTGTCCCCTAAGCCTGCTATGAGGAACCTTGGAGTTTCTGCAGAGCAAGTGCCGGACTGCTTCCCTTTTCCTGGGCTCAGAAGTTCCTCCCTGACATCAGCTAGGGGCTTTCCACAAGCAGGCCTGGCCTTGCCCACATGCCATCAGGGGACAGACTTTTCACCCAGAGGTTGCAGCTCCACAGTGCGCGGGTCGATTTCATTCTGCAGGTGTGTTTTATTGGATCCACACAGTGTTTCCAAACATTCTGAGTCATCATTTTAAAAAATTAGGAACTTAAAAATTAAAGCCTGGATTTTTAGCTTCTGTTCCAAAAGTCAGGAGACCTGGCAAGCCTGCACCTGCATTCCACATGGTAGTGGGTGCTGGGAAGCCTCTGTGCGCCTGAGGAAAGATATGAGCATATCTACAGGTGAGGTTCCATTGGGGAGGGGCAAGAGGACTCACAGCACTCAGTGCCGTGCCTGCTCTCCTGCCTGCACATCTCTGTGCGGCGGGATCTGCCGGCCTATTTGAATCTAATTCCCATTAAATATTTACATTTGTATAATGCCCTTTGCTTACCAAACAATCTCTCAGTTATAATTTGTCTTTAACACTGAGCCATCTTGAATAAGAGAAGGCACCAGATCTCTGGACTATGGTGAATGCAACCAGGTAGATGCTGCCTCATGAATCTCTTCAGCCCCCCCATCATGGTAGCCCTTCCTGTGAGCATCAACAGCTGTAGGAACTGGCATCTGTTTGGGAGCCAAGGTGCCTGGCCCAAAGCAACTCGAAAAAGCTGCTCTAACTCGTGCGAGCTTCCTGGGTCAGGAGGCATCCCAGCACGATGGCAGGTGGTCCTGGGCCTTTCCTGCATCTCGCAATGCTCTTTTAATCTCCACCTGCTGATCAGGTGTGAGAGAAGGAAACACATCTGAGGATGCACCTATTATTGGGCCATATCCTGAATGCTTCCTGTGGTTCCAGTTATCTGTTGCTGTGTAATGAACCACCTCAAACCTCATGGCATTTAAATAGCCATTTTCTTTTTCTGACAAGATTTGCCAGTCAGCTTGTGGCACAATATCTGGTACCTTAGCAGAACAGCTGGCACTGGGCTGGCGTGACTCCATAGGTCTCTCCAGGTGGCTTGAGCTTCCTCACAACAAGGCAGCCTTAAGACTGTCAAACTTCTTACAAGGTGGCCGAGGGGTCCTACAGCGAGTCTTTATCCAGCAAGACAGAATATGCATAGTATTTTATGATCTGGCTTTGAAATTGCTGGTTTTTATTATTTATTCTTAGAAGAAAAGGCATATTTCAATATAGGTTGGTATTCAATGAAAGTCATTTTATCTCCCTCTCTCTTCATCCTTTTGTATACATTTTCTCAAATAGTCTTCTTTAAGCATCATTATGCTTAAATGAGCACATATAATTGATTCACTTCCTGAATGGTGGTGTGAGAAAATCCATGGACCTGCAAAACAATCGTAACTGATGAGAATCAGCCTTAAGAAGCCCAACCTTTTAAAATCTCTGGACACTGTCTTAAGAGTAGAGAGTAAATTCACAAATATGTATTCAAGAAGCTCTACTAAATCTCTGTGAGAAGAGCAAGAGTCTGTGGAACTTAAGCCACAACCTGCTACCATGTCTCAGCTCAGCATAACAGCAGCTTCGCTTAAGGTTGGTGTACCCAAGAATACTGGGCTTTCCCTGCCACTAGTTCTCAGTCAAGGGACACATCTCTCTAGGAGGGGCAGACTGCTAGCATTTCTCATCTCCTCAAGTTCTATACTGAAGAGGTCAGGAGTTGTTCAGCTCTTTTTTGTAGAGTGGAAGCTCTACCCCAGGTGTGGTAGCTCTGCCCTAGGTGTGGAAGGTGAAGATTACTGGGGCGCCCATTGCCCTTCTCCCAGCTCACTCATAGAGCAGAAGTTCTACTTTGGGAGAGACAGTGTGAAGAAACCAGAGTCCAGTGCTCCTGCCAGGCATGCTCATGAAGATGAGGAGTTGCTCAGAGAGAAACAGGTACTGTTCTTGTCCCCAGCTCTGAAGCAGTGGGCAGAGATTTTGCCTAGCAGGAGAAGTAGGCCTCAAGATCAGGGAGCTCTGAAGCTCTACCTAAATGAACTCACTTTATTTAGAACAAAGTGTGGGGATTTCAAACCTAAGGGAACTTTCAAAAACAATAGAGATTCTGGTGGTAAACTGTGAAGAGGAGACTGGTAGCTCCGTAAGAGCAGCAAGTTAACTTGTAGGCCAGATTATCAGAAAGAGCAAAGGAAAGAGACAACTAACAATGGCTTTCTTGGAGGAAAAAACCTCAAAGACTAGCCTCAAAAACTATCCATGTAAAGAAGCTCAAACTTGGTTGACTGAGATTGTGGAGCAATTTATATAACAAAGCATTATCAAAAACAACAGATAAGTCAGCAGGTAGTTAGTTGTCTAATAGCTGGTATAATTTCAATGGAGGCAGACAACTTACAGACATATCAGGTAAAGAAACAGTGAAAGAAAGCCCAGTGTCATTTTCAAGGCTGTGCTTTTTGAAGAGCAACTTCAGAGGTTTTATGCTGCCAAGGAAGTTGATTTTATTCAAATGGGCCAGACAAATAAGCAAACTAAACAGACAAATAGGCAAACGACAACAACAATGATTCTCAGAGGAAAGAGTATATTAGTAACCTGGGTTGCTATGAGGGGGACAAAAAAAATCCCAAAACACCCTGGAATTTATTTATAAAAAAACTTGTGTTTTTATTTTTACGTGTTTAAACTTCAGTCACCTTCAAAGTACTCTTCGTTGATGCAAAACATCTACTGAGATGCTTTTTCCACTGCTCAAAACAGTTTTTGAACTTGTCAGTTTCGATGCCTTTTAGTGCTTCTGCTGTTTTTATTTCACTTCTTCCGCACTGGCAAAACATTTCTCTCTGAGGACTTTAGTCATTAAGGGAAACCAAAAAAGTTGCTCAGGGCTATACCTGGTGAATAGGGAGGATAGGGTGTTACAGTGATGCCATTTTTGGTCAAAAAACTGCTGAACACTCAGTGCGGTGTGGGCAGGTGCTCTTATAAATCATTCATCATGAAATGGATAAATGAGTTGAAAGAATCTAAAAAAAAAAATTTACTGAAGCTGAATGCAGCCTCTTGCAACAATGTTAACTGGTACACTGATGACAATGGGTTCCTAGAACACTTGCCTAACAAGGGAAGCCTGTACTACAAGAGACCCACCCTACAAAAAATAATTCTGATTTTCTTGGGGTCCCCTTGTATATTATCTAAAATACCCAGTTTTCAACAACATATTATGAGATATAAAAATAAACATGACAGTGTGACCCAAACACAAAGGAAAAAAGCAGGTAAAACAAACTGTTAGTTAGAGGACCTAGACATCAGCTTTAACAGACAAAGACAACCATGGTAAATATATTTTAAAAACAAAAGGAAGCCATGAGGAAGTAAAAGAAGGTATGTTAGGTCTGGATGAATTGTTAGGTCTGTGGGCTGGTATGCTGAGCCAGTGTGCAGGTACACACATACAGAAGTTAGATTGAAAAATATAGTTTATTTATAAAGTAAATGTGAGAGAGAGAGAAGATTCACTTCTCCAAGGTAAGAGAGGGGGCCAAAGCTTAGGAAACATGCTGGTGACCATAGCACATGGCCACACCAGAGTCTAGTAAAGCAATGGTAGCTGGCTGCTTGAGGTTGAATGCTTTC
Source organism: Carlito syrichta (assembly GCF_000164805.1). Taxonomy (NCBI): domain Eukaryota; kingdom Metazoa; phylum Chordata; class Mammalia; order Primates; family Tarsiidae; genus Carlito; species Carlito syrichta. Next base: position 32,040 of record NW_007255287.1, on the reverse strand, counting down.
AAACATTCCCATAGATGGAGGAAGGTCATTAAGGTGACTGGGTGGTGGTCTGCTCCATGTTATCACGGAGGGCAGGTACGCATAGGTACTGACACCAGGTGAAGGACAGCTGGCAGATGAGTGGGTTAGTTGCATGACAGTTGCCATGTTGTTGGAGTTTGTGTCATGAAGAGCTGATTAGGTTAACCTGTTTATGAAACAAGCTGGAGAAGGGGTTGTAAAGCAATAATCAATAGCTAACGAGAAACCAGTTCTGTCCTTGGCTATTGATTAGAGGGTAAAGTGAACTGCTGGAGAAACATGACCAATCTAGGCAATGTTAAGATGGCTGCTTATTGGGTATATTGACTCCATATCTTATTAAGAACAATGAGACTGTTTCATCAAATAGAGAATATCAATAAGGAGATAAAAATGTTAAAAATTCAAATGGAAATTCTGAAGTTGAAAGCATAATAACTAAAATAGAAAATCTACTAGAGGAGTTCAACAGTAGATTTGAACAACCAGAAAAAAAAAAATCAGTAAACTTGAAGGGAGATTAATACAGATTATGCAACCTAAAAAAACAGAGAGATATAAAATGAGGAAAAACTAACACAGCCTCAGAGAAATGTGGGACATAATAAAGTGTACCAATATACTTGGTGATTGTATAAGAATTTGGAAAGAAAGGAGGAGGAGAAAATACCTGAAGAAATAATGGCTGAAATTTACCAGATTTGATATAGAACATTAACAAACACATCCAAGAACCCCAACAAGCCGGGCTCAGTGGCTCAGCCTGAAATCCCATGCCTTGGGAGGCTGAGGTGAGTGGATTACCTGAGCCCGCGGGTTCGAGACCCTCCTGGGCAACTTGATGAGACCCCCCATCTCTACAATAAATCAAAAAAATTAGCCGGGTGTGGTAGCACGCGCCTGTAGTTCCAGCTACTTGGAAGGCTGAGGTGGAAGGATCGCCGGAGTCCCAGCAGGTTGAGGCCGCGGTGGCCGGGAGTGGCCACGGCACTCCAGTCTGGGCAACTGAGTGAGACTCCAACTCAAAATAAATAAATAAATAAATAACAAGCAATGGTATAAAACAATATGTATATAATTATATGACTGAAATAATATACTAAAATGTCAAATATTTGAGAAGACCAGTACTAAAGAAGTGATTGTGATCAAAACTGTATTAGTGTAAGAAAATAAAACTAGATGGAATTTGCAAAAATAAATGAAGAGAGCCATAATGGTAAATAAGAAGGTTAATACAACAAACTCTACAACTATGAAGCTATTCTCCTTTCTTCTCTTAACTTCCTTAAAATACACAAAACTATTTAAGGTAATAACTATAATGCACTGTTTGGTTTGTAATATATTTAGATGCTACATCTGTCTGTCTATCTATCTACCAATCATCTATCATCATTATCAGTCTATAATAGTCCCTAAAAGGAGAGAAAAGTGTATATGTAGAAGTATCACTTCTATATCTCACTGAAATTAAGTTAATACAAATCTTAAGTAGATACTGAGAAGTTAGGGTGTATATAATAATCCATAGAAAAATCACTAAGAAAATAACTAGGCCAGGCGCAGTGGCTCAAGCCCGTAATCCCAGCACTTTGGGAGGCCGAGGTGAGAGGACTGCCTGAGCCCATGGATTTGAGACTAGCCTGGGCAACTTCACGAGACCTCATCTCTATAATAAATAAAAAATATTAGCTGGGCATGGTAGTGTGTGCCTATAGTTCTGGCTACTTGGAAGGCTGAGGTGGAAAGATGGCTTGAGCCCTGCACGTCAACACTGGGGAGGCCGTGAGCATGCCACTGCAGTTTAGCCTGGGTGATGGAGTGAAACTCCAATTGAAAAAAAAAAAAAAGCCGGGCTCGGGGTTCAGCCTGTAATCCCGCGCCTTTGGGAGGCTGAGGTGAGTGGATT
>NW_007255287.1:17105-30087 GCF_000164805.1 Carlito syrichta | reverse complement strand
TCAAAAAATCAGCCAGGCATGGTAGCACATGCCTGTAATTCCGGCTACTCGGAAGGCTGAGGCGGAAGGATCGCCGGAGCCCAGCAGGTCGAGGCTGTGGTGGCCGGGAGTGGCCCCTGCACTCCAGTCTGGGCAACAGAGTGAGACTCCAACTCAAAAAAAAAAAACAAAAACAAAACAAAAACAAAAACAAAAAAAAAGAAAAGAAAATAACTAAAAAATACAGAACTAACTAAAAAAAAAGAATTAAAATGTTTAAAAATGTTATACAAGAAAATAGTCACTAAATGCAAAAGAAAGCAGTGAAGTAGAAATAGAGGAACAAAAAATACATAAGGTATATGGAAAACAGAAAACAAAATGGCAGACAAGAATCCAAATATGTTAAATTAACATCAAGTGTAAATGAATACTGTCAGACTGGATAAAAAACAAAATTTACTATATGTTGTCTTTAGGAGACACACTATAGAATCAAAGACACTGATAGGTTAAAAAAATGGAAAAATATATGTCATAAAACAGTAATAATAAGAAAGCAACAGTGGTTATACTAATATCATACAAAATAGACTTTAAAACAAAAAAAGTTACTAAAGATAAAGACATTGATAAAAATATATCAGAAAGATATCATAATTATAAACATATATGTACCTAACAATAAAGCCTCCCAAATACATGAAGATAAAACTGAGAACTGAAAAGAAACTTAGACAATTCAACAATAATGGTTAGAGACTTCAACATCCTACTTTCAATAATTCATGGAACAACAAGACAGAGCAACAATAAAATAGAAAACTTGAGAAACACTATAAGCCAACTAGATCTAACAGATATCTTACTTCAACCAACAGCAGAATGCACGTTCTTTTCAAATGTCCATGGAACATTCTCCATAATAGACCATTTGCTAGGCAATAAAACACACCTCAATACTTGTAAAAGGATGAAAATCATACAGAATATGTCCTCTGACTACAATGGAATGGAACTAGGAATCAATAAAAGAAAATTTGGAAAATTTACAAATATGTGGGCATTAAACACACCCTAAATAATCAATAGGTCAACAAAAAAATCACAAAGGAAATTACAAAATACTCAGAGGTGAGTCAAAACAAAGATACAACATAGAAAAACTGATGGGATGCAGCTAAAGCAGTGTTTAGAGGGCATTCAGTAATCATTTGTACCTTTGCTAAAAAAGTGGAATGATCTCAAATCAGTAGCCTAATCCTCTACCTTAAGATGCTGAGAAAAATGAACAAATTAAATCTAAAACAAGCAAAAGGAAGAAAATAATAAAGATTAGATATTAAAGATGTAGAAGATAGAAAAAATAGAGAAAATGAATAAAACCAAAGTTGTTTCTGTAAAAAGATCAACAGAATTGACAAACCTCAGCTAGTCTGACCAAGAAAAAGAGAGACGACTAAAATTGCGAAAATCAAGAAGGCCCTTACAGAAATACAAAGGATTATAAAGGGATAATAGAAACAGTTGTATGCTAACAAATTTGATAAACTTAGATGAACTGGACATATTTCTAGGAAGCTCAAACTGTTAAAACAGAATAAAATAGAAATAGACAATCTGAATTGACTTATAAAAAGTGGAGATGCTTAGTCAGCAATGTAAAAACTTCTCACAAAAAAAGGCACAAGCTCAGAAGGCTTCAATTCTTAATTCTCCAAACATTTAAAGTAGAGTTAATACAAATTAAAAATTAAATTAAAAAATGAAGAATAGGAGGGAAGAGTTACCAACTTATTCTATGAGGTCAGCATTACCCAGATACCAAACCAGACAAAGGCATCATAAGAAAGCTGTATTATTACATTTCTTATAAATATAAATGTAAAAATCCTCAACAAAATACTTTCAGATTAAATCCACAACATATAAAACAGGATCATTGCCATGACTAAGCAGGATTTATCCTGGGAATAATTATTAAAATTTATTAATGTAATATATCATATCAATAGAATGAAGGACAAAAACCACATGATCATCTCAATAGATGCAGAAAAAGCATTTGACAAAATTCACTGCCCCTTCATGATAAAAATACTCAAAAATTAGAAATAGAAGAAAACTTTCTCAACCTGATAAAGAATATCAATGAAAAATGCACAGCTAACATTATACTTAGTTGTGAAAGACTGAGTACTTTCCCCCTAAGGTAAAAAACAAGGCAAAGTTGTCCATTATGGCTACTTTCCTTCATCTTGTACTAGTTTTTATCTAGTACAATTAAGCTATAAAAAGAAATAAAATGCCTTTAGATTTTAAATGATGAAGTGAAACTAATGCCTATTTGATGATATGATCTTATATATACAAAATCCTAAGGACTCCACCCAAAACTATTAGAACTAATAAACCAGTGTGGTGACTCAATACATTGGCAGGCCAAGTCGGGAAGATTGCTGGAGCCTGGAAATGTGAGACCAGCCTATGCAACATAGTGAGACCTCATCTTAGAAAGAAAGAGAAAGAAAGAGAGAGAGAGAGAGAGAGAGAGAGAGAGAGAGAGAGAGAGAGAGAGAAAGAAAGAAAGAGAAAGAAAGAAAAGAAAGAGAGACTAGCCAGGTATGGTGGCATGTGCCTGTAGTCCCAGCTACTAGGGAGGCTGAGGCAGAAGGATTGTCCGAGCCCAGGAGGTTGAGGCTGCAGTGAGCCATGATTGTACCATTGCACTTCAGCTTGGGCAAAAGAGTAAGACTCTGACTCAAAAACAAACAAACAAGAACAACAACAAAAAAGCCTAATAAACCAGTTCAGCAAGGCTGGAGAATACAAAAGCAAGATACAAAATCAGTTATATATCTATACAATAAGAATGAACAATCAAAATGTGAAATCAGTCTCATTTACCAAAAAGTAAAGCCTCAAAAGGAATAAAATACTTAGGAATAAACTTACAAAATGAAAAACACACATTGAAACTATAAGATGTCTTTGAAAAAGACCTGATAATCCCATGTTTATGGATCAGAAGATTTAGTATGGTTAAAATAGCAATATCCCTGTCTTAAATTGCTCCACCAAGTTGATGCAACTTGTATCATTATTTCAGCTGACTCGTTTGCAGAAACTGATTCTCAAATTCACATGGAATTCAAAGGATAAAGAATAACCAAAAAATTCTTGAAAAATAAGAACAAAGTTGGAGGACTCACATTTCCAGAATTTAAAACTTACTACAAAGTGTATGCCTTGTGTACCAGTATACATTCCTTCAAAGCTATAGCTTCTAGAAGATAGTTCTTATTCTTTCCACTGTTCTTCAATTCTCTACTGTACTTTTGTTTTCATCTATGATAATTTTTCTTCAACCCAAAACTTCCTTTAGTATTCTTGTAGTGTAAGTATGCTGGTGATGAATTATCTCAGTTTTTGTAAGTAAAGTATCTTTATTTCACTTTTACTTCAAAGAATATTTTTGCTGATTATAGAATTATTTCAGCACTTTAAAGATGTAATTCTATTGTCTTCTGGTTCCCATAGTTTCCATTGAAAAATTAGCCATCACTTGTATTGCTTGTGAAGGTAATGTATCTTTTTTTCCTGTGATTGTCACTTTTCCTCACGTTTTTCCGTAGTTTAACTATGATATGGCAGGCACAGTTTCTTTGATTTATCCTGCTTGGGGTTTCTGAGATATTGGAAACTGTGCTTTGATGTCTTTTCACCAATTTTATAACATGCTCAGCCATTATTTCTTCTGCCCCATATATCACTTTTTCTCTGATCTCTTGCTTCTATCCCTCTGGGACTATGATTACATATATACATACATATATATATCTATACAATAAGAATGAACAATCAAAATGTGAAATCAATCTCATTTACCAAAAAGTAAAGCCTCAAAAGGAATAAAATACTTAGGAATAAATGTACAAAAGAAATGAAAAAAACACACACACACACACACACACACACACACACACACTATACACACACACACACACACACTATATATATATATATAGTGTGTGTGTGTGTGTGTGTGTTTGCTATGTCTCCCACATGCCTCTTTTATTATTCTTTTTATTTACTGTGCCTCTTATATTATTCTTTTTACTTACGTGCTTCAGTCTACATATTTTGATTTGTCTTCAGCTTCTTTGCTTTTATTTCCAGCATGCCATGATACCTACCCAATTGATTTTTAATTTCAGATATTCTGTTTTTTAGATTTTAGCATGTTTTCTTGATTGCTTTGTATAGATTCTAGTTCTCTGTTGAATTAGCTTTTTTTTGCTGATTTTTGTTCATCTTTTTCTCTATTTTCTTTAATATAATGTTAATTATTTTAATACTCTTTCAACTTCAAAATCTGGAGTTTTGGTCGGTCTTGTTCTGTTGTTTGCTTGCATCTTGATTATTGGTCACTTCTTATCTCTTTGTTGTTGTATATCTGACATTGTGTATAAAAGAACTACAGTGACTCCATCTATTTTTCATTGCAATGGTCTTCTTTTTTTTTAATGTAGCATACCTATATGGAATGATTATCTCAATGAAAGCAGTGATTGAGCTGGATTCAACCACCTATAAGGAATGATTATCTCAATGAAAGCAGTGATTGAGCTGGGTTGGGGCTGATTGCACTTTTGGTAAAATTTGGTTCAGCTCTGGTTAATCCTCTTCTTTGAGTGTGGTCCTTTTAGGCTTTGAATTGAGTCTGGTTATTCTTAGTCTCCTCAGTCTTGAACATTTTGTCATTCCAAGATTTTAGTTTAGAGTTTTTCATCTGCTGCTACATGCAACTTTGAAATCTGACAAACATCTTGAGGTGGAGACCTTTTGTTTGCTTTAGGTTCCTTTTATCTAGCAGGATACTATCTCCAAAGCACTGTAAAACTGTGGAATATTTTACTTGGCCTTTCTGGCTGTGCTCCTAGACTTCTATACCATCCCAGCACTCAGTCAATGACTAGTGAAAAACGCCAGCCTTGCATTTGGCCCACTCTCATTTCCAATTCTTTGGGCTGTTTCTGTGCAACTATTGAAAGCTATGGTGGCTTCTCTTTACTCCAGTCCAGTCTCTTTGTTTGAGCCCAGAGTCAGCAAACGTTCCTAGAAAAATAAATGACTAGTGATACTTGGCATACCTTGAAAAGGTTTCTTTTTTATTTGGAATTTGGTTCATCTAGTCCTTATGACTTTTTGTGAATTTCCAATGTCTTTAAAAATATAATCACTACAATTTAACTTTTCAAATTGCAACAAAAGTGCTGACCTGTCATGATCGCCTATATTATACTCAAATGGTTTTTGTGTTTAATTACAACTTTCTTGTTTTTTTTTCCCTCTGTCCTTTTTTGAACACAAGAAACTACTTCATGGAGAAAATTGCACATCACACAGAGATTTGGAGTTAGAGTGAGTTTATCTCATGTAGATGTGAGGATCTTAATGTATGACAAGAGAAATGTGGCTATTGGGAAGTTAAAGGGGTGGACTGTAGCTGACACTATTGGTTGTCTACTCAGGACTTATTCCTTGCTTTTTATCCTCTTCTGAGGACTTTAAATTTGTTCAAGCATCCACCTTCCCCTGTGCTACCATATGTCTTATGGAAAGCGAATTCCCTTCTTAGCTTTAGGGAATGGATCTAATTGGTCTAATTATAATTGCATCTATATTGCCAATGATTTGGTTAAGGAAAACATAGGTGGTTCCATAGTTTGGGATGGATGGATTTATGACACTACTTTTGCATGTGGGAGACTCACAGCTGGGAAAGTAGGAAAATGACAGAGTTATGAGGTTTTCTAATTTAGTTTCCAAAGCAGCATCAGAAGTGGAATAGTGTTTAGTTTAAGTATTTAGTAATCTTGATATTGTTCTAATATGTGGCATAATGTGCCCCAAGTAGCCTCCTAAGACAAAGTATATCTGTTCATGTCTGACCCAGCTCTTGATCATTCATGTGAAAGTGAATAAGGCCTCATTGTATGCAGGGAATTATATCCCATTGCAACTCATGGTGCCATAAATCAGTGCCTGTGGTTGACTTGGCCCTTCAGTTTCATCCACAGTAACAATTGAAGCTCTGTCTTCAGAATTGAACTGGATACATAGCTAAAGTCAACCTGGGGAGTGATTGCTTTTCTCTGGCATTATATCTTCATTTCTCTTGTAATTCATTTGAGCAGGAATTTCTGTGGCTTAAACCCAGAAATAGCAACCTATTCACATTTATAAATGCTTCTGGATATCTTTATATTTCTAATAATTAGACCCTAGTGATGTTTTAATATTATGTCTATCAGTATTTCATTTTTGAATGAATGAAAAGTTTTATATTTTCATTCCTTCCTTTAGCAAACATTTACTGAGCACTTGCTATTTCAGGTACTGTTCTGGGAGTTTGGGATATGGAGACAAGTGTCCCATCTTATGTCTCCTACCCCAGAGAAATATTGGCAATGCTCAGATCACAAGAACAGATGCTCACTGTTGTCCATTGGAGCACTGTTTGCAGTATCAAAAGTGGGAAGCAATCCAGCTGACCCTCAGTAGGGAAATGACTAAATAAATAGTAATTTGTTTGCATAAAGGAATACTATACAGTAGTTAAAATAAATGGAAAAAAGGCACATTTTAAACCATGAATAAATCTCAGAAACATACCAGCTGAAAAAAAAAGCAAGTAGTAAAAGAATACATAAAGCCTGATAACATTTATGTAAACCTTAAAGATCCAGTAGGGCCAGACACAGTGACTCATGCCCATAATCCCAGCTACTCAGGAGGCTGAGGCAGGAGGATCATCAAACCTAGGAGTTTTAGGCCAGCTTTGGCAACACAGTAAAACTTCCAGCTCTAAAAAAAATTTAAAAATTAGCCAGGCATGGTGGTGCTCACCTGTAGTCCCAGCTACTCAGGAGGCTGAGGCAGGAGGTTTCCCTCAAGCTCAGGAGTTTGAGGCTGCAGTGAGCTATGATTGTACCACTGCAGTCCAGCCTGGAAGACAGAGAGAAGTCCTGTCTCTAAAAATAACTAACTGACTAAGATCCAATATATGCAAAAGTGTATCTTGGCCAGGAATTTGTATATATAAAATGAAAGTAGAAGAACACACTTTAGAATGGGCATTTCTTCTGGAAAGGAAAGAATAAATGAAGTTTAGGAGTGAAGCTTTCTCCGGTCAGTAACATAAATTCTAGAAAATCACATCCTTCTTTGAGAAAGAGAGATGAAGTTAATTAGAGAAAATATTAATACATGCTTAATTTTGGTGGTGGGAACTTAAATGTCAGGGTTTTTTTTTTCCTGTATTTTTTATGTGTGAAATGCTTTATAATTAAAACAACATTTAAATTAAAATCACAAAGGCACTATCTGTAAGTAGCTCATATTTTAGTGAGAAAGAAACAAGCAAATTTATAGTGGTTTAACAAATGTTGATAACAAAAGACAGATAGAGGAGTTGTTGACAGCTCAGCCTGGGGGTTTGGGAGGACTTCCTGGGAGAGGAAATAGTCCATTGGATTGTTGAAAAGCAATATAGGCTTAGGAGGACTGTTTGGGGAAGAGCATCTCAGGCAGAGGGTAGAGTCATTATTAAAAACAATTAGGGTAATAATGCCTACTATTAAAAATGTATGGTGCACTTAAATCTTTATATATGTTACTCTCTCTAATCTCTACAACAATCTTTTAAGTCAGTCATTATTGTTCCTATTTTACAAATGAAATAACAAGTTTAAATAGTTTGCTCAAGATCACGTAGCTTATAGGCGATGGGTCTTCCACTGAGGTTCGTTGGGTTCTAAATTGTGTGATCTTTCTATGAGACCATGCAAGACCCTATATAATCTCCCTACCAAGAAATTCTACAGAAAAAAGATGTCCTCGTTCATAGTAGCTATAAGTGGTATAATATTGAGGCACCTTTTCAAGGAGAAGGGCAAATCAGAAAGCTGAACAATCTCAGAAAAGACCACAGTGAATCTCATCGATGATCTAGAGCTAATTATCCATTTACACAGAGTACAAGAGACATTTCAATTACATTCCAGTATATAAACAGCAGATTCAGATAGTGGACAAATGACCTGGTTTTTTAACAAATGCATTTCAATGAAAAAGAAAGGGAGGAAAACTATAGATTAAAAAGACCTAAAAGCCTATTAAGCACAATGCATGGACTTTGGACCTGGTTTGAATAGATCATACAAAGAAATGATGAAATGATCAGAAATATTTGAACACTGACTGTATATTTGATGATGTTAAGGAATTTCTGTTACATTTGTTAGGAATGATTATTATAGTACAGTTATGTTTTTTAAAGGTCATTATATTTTAGAAATATCTACTGAAATATTTTAATATGAAATGACATATCTTTACTCCAAAGTAATTGAAGGAGGTAGGTATAAGCAAGGGTATATGTACATAAGACATGTCCAGTATATTCATAATTCTTCAATTATGTAAAAGGTACAATTCTTTCAACTTTTTGTATGTACTTAAAAATATTTTTCAATAAAAACTAGACAAAAACGGAGAAACAATAGAGATTATCTTGTCTAATTCTCTTGCTGATGCTTGAAGCCTACTTATGAAATGTCAGTCAGAAAATAGTGTGAACTCATCTGTTCTTCCATTTTTTAAAACCTATTTTTCTCTCCAAAGTTTAGTGTTTTGCTTTTTAAAACAAATCATTATAGTGGAGAAGAGCAAGCTTAATTTTCCTGACAGTATTGTTTCGGGCCGAGAAATCTTTTTACAATATGGGATTGTAAAGCTTAAATCTTTCAAGTGTAAAAATTAGGTAGCCCCATTTTTCATTTTCAGGAGAAGTGGGAATATTTCATGATACATTTAGATTTAATGTAACTTGAAATAAATGTGGAAATGTTTGTTTATGAGGTAAGCTGACAGTCTGAAATTTATGTTAATTGTAAAGCTCTTTAGAGATAAATTACCATAGAAGTTCTTGACTATGAACTAAACTTTAAAACCTCTCTTATTTTAGCATATTAGTGTCATTTGACTTTGAAACCATTATTCATATTTCACATTTGCTGAATACTCATTATGTATAGGCCTAATGGAAGAATAATGTGCCTGACTAATGAACTAATGGCAGTTATTAAAAGGTACAACAATACAATGATCAAGCATAATGGTGTCAACACCAGACAGACCTGTGCTGACTCCTTGGGCTTGGTAACAATCATCTTCAAGCCTCCGTGTGCTCAGGTGGAAAATGGAGACAGTAGTATAGTCCCTGTGTCCCAGGAATTTGAGGGAGATTCCATGTAATCTAGAATATCCTCTGCAGATATTAGCTCTTGCTGTTAATTCCTAGGATCCCTGAGTGTGCTATAAAGGTGTAGGCACTGACAACACGGATAACATGTATGGTCCTCTGGCTTGTCACCTGAATTGCAAAGTAAGAGATTGCTCTGCATGACACTTGCTATGTCTGAGGCTCATGTGCAGTGAGGCGAGATACCAGGTCTTGTTTTTTTTGAGTTGGAGTCTCACTCTGTTCACCCAGGCTAGAGTGCAGTGGCAGGCACATGACCACTGCAGCCTCAACCAGCTGGGCTCTGGCAATCCTTCTGTCTCAGCCTTCCAAGTAGCTGGAACTACAAGCGTGTGCTACCACAACCAGCTTATTTTTTGATTGATTGTAGAGACAAAGTCTTGCTAAGTTGCCCAAGCTGGTCTCAAACTCCTGGGCTCAGGCTCGAATCCTCTGGCCGCAGCCTCCCAAAGTGCTGGGATTACAGGCTGAGCCACTGTGTCTGGCCGAAACCAGGTCTTGAATGTTCTCTAGCACCAATCAGTCACACCAAGGTGACAAGTCCATGAAAGCAGACTTTTGTTTAAAATGATATTCCACATGTCTCAAGACAGGAAATTGAAAGTTTGTCTCTGAAAATGATGAAAATGAGGATTTCAAGTACGTATATACTCACACATTTTGGGCAGCAGTTGACACACTTTCAGATGAGACACAAACACATGTGCTTGTGTTTGTTACCAAATTTTAGTTTTCATTATGAGGGCTGCAGTTTTATTTTATATTTTGAGAGAGGATACTAAAAATGTATTTGAACTTTTGACTTTAAGTAAACATAATTGGAAGTGCCTCTTCTAGTTGCATATGACTTTTGCATAAAATTATGGGTGACTTTCAAAGGGTCTACAGGATTTTTAAAAAGATAAAGTTACAGAGATAGTGGGAAACTATTGTCTGTCTATACACCCATCATTTGTTTCTACAATGTCTAGGAAAAGATAATAGACTTTAAGAGGGTCAGTGATGTGCCTGGTGTATAGGCTCTGTTGGCTGTTCCATGTATTGGGGACTTTTCTTGGGAATCCTCAAGCAAAGGTGCTGTAGAGTCTTTCTACCCCTCAATGCTACTACATGACCAAGTAGCCAATAATATATGCTTAGAATGTCTAAAATGTAGCTTTTACATTTATGGCCAGAGCATGTTTACATTCTTGTAATATCTGATTGGTTCCTGGTAAGACAAGCATTTTGTACATATGTGAATACAAAATATAACTAAAGGTATGTGATACAATCGACTCATCAAAGGAAAGAATATTTAAAGTAGGAGCAGGTCTGTGTCCTTAGCAAGGAAGCCAACCTTCCGATTAAGGCATCTCTTTACATTATGTTTTAGTTCCAAATCCCAAATGTTGATTCAGAGACATGTCACACAAGTTGCTACAGGAAGTTTTGATTTTATTATTCAAAGAATATTGAATTTTTGGAGAGACATGTAGACACCTAGAATTGACTGACTCGTTTGTCTTGCATTTTTCTTTAGTTTTAGAGAGTACATCAAAACATAGATAGTGTTGTTAATGGCCAATTATCCTCTTTTAATTTTCTGAATTGACTGGTGCTGCCATCAAAGCTGGATGACACTGTTCACCCGAGGGTCGTGACAGGACTTCTGAGTAAGGCAGGAACAGCTTTAAAGCAATGAGATGGGATGGGGACAGCAGATAAATGGAAATACATTTTGTCAATCTTCTAATGACTTCTCACATATTTGAGCCATCATATGTTATATTTATCAGAACGACTACTCGTCATTTAGTTTGTTTTGAAATGTTTTTCTTGGAAACTGTCCGTGTGTTTGTTTCTGTGTCCTTATCTGCCACTGCTCTGGGCCTGACGGAGAGTCTGTAGCTGACAGACAGAGGATGCAGTGCCCGGCCCTGCCTCTAGGGGCGGTGTGTGCTGGCCCGCGGGATCCCTCCTGCCCGACGGCGTGTGGGCGCCTGCGTTGTTCTGGGGAAAACCCGGACACACTGGAGGTTGGCGCTGGGCTCCAGGACTCCAGGAGATGCTTTGTTGACAGATTTGGACGTTTTCCTCGAATAAATATTCTTAGTGGCATGATAAACTACCATCCAGCTTCACTGCCAATTGCCGAGCGTTGTAGGAAGGAGAGAGGAGGAGAGCAGAGAGAGAAATAGTTTGAAAGACTAGCAGAATGAGTATTCAGATCTTTTGCCATCCCAGCCTTAAATTTCAGTTTTTAAGTCCTTGTCTGCCTTGATAAGGTCAAAGTAATTTTTGCTTTACGTGGAAAATGCTTCCCCAGTGAAGTGCGCTGATCCAGTTCTGAAACTGATGAATGCGCATAGGGCCCCCAAAGAGCCATTACTGTGTCTAGGTTACAATTTCAGAGGAAATGGGGTGCGTTTTTGAACCCATCTGAAATGGCTTCATGGAGGGCAAGTCTCAAGTTGAATTTTTAAAAAGGGAAAGCCTGTGGTTTGGCCAAGAAGAAAGAATAATATATTCTAGATCCACGTGTAGCGATTTGGTTTAGAAAAAAAGGGGAGGGGAACAGGTAGGGAAAGAAACAGCAAAGAGGATTACATGGTCTGTTGCCTGGGTTTGCTTGCAGAGAACAGAATCCAATCAGTTAGTTTAAGCAGAAAGGGATTTATGACAGGATATTAAGTGGTTTACAGACTCTTTGGGAAGACTGAAGAATCAGATTCCAGACTGATCTTTTAAGAATACTATCCAAAGCCACCCTGGAGAACTAAAGAAGCTATTGCCTCTTTTCTAATTCAGTGGACTCCAGTCCAGTGGGGAAATGGTGACCACAGCTGCTAGCTCCAGAACAATGCCACCTGCCATGATCTGGAAGCTACCCGGACAGGCAGTTGGCATAATCAGGAAACTCCCATGAATGGAAAGCCACTTCTAATACTGCTGGCTCCAAAATCGTGTCATGCCTGGAGAAGTCCACACCAGCAAAATAGGTTCCCTGGGCAAAGCTCTTTAATACCACACAAAGTCATTAAGTAGACATTGAGACCTCTCCTCATGCTTTCAGAGAGAAGCCAGATGCCTTCATGACTGTAGAAACACACCTTCCTAATCTTGCAGTAATGTTCCAGAATAGTGGAACTTAAATCATTACATAACTCTAGCTGCAAGGGAACTGAAGAAATGTGGTAAAAGCTCTCTCGTGTCTCAGCCCCTCTGCTGCAGGAAGGAACACTAGGAAGAGGTAAGCTTGGGCGCCGTTGAGTCCATTCACAGTGCACATCACAGTCCTCCCCTTGGTCACTCAACTCCTATACACTCCCTCCTTCCCAAATTTGGACTTTTAAATGTCAATTATTCCTCATGCAATTAAAAAATACAGCTCATTTTCATCTCCAACGGGGAAGTCCATCAGCCACTGTTTCTGTTTCTCACGGAGGTTTTCTACATTCTTGTAGTCTTTGCTCTGTGTTCTATTCTAGTTCAGTCATGCTCCTGTCTTGACATTTTTATAACATATAGACCTAATTATAAAGTCACATATTATATAAAAAACACATCTAATATTAAATATTAAGGGAGAGGGGGAGGAAGAATACAAAATGGAGATGATAGAGAAAAGAAGAAAAATAATGCCATTACAGTCCTCATCTTTTTTTTTTTTTTTGAGTTGGAATCTCACTCTAT
>NW_007255287.1:1119-17085 GCF_000164805.1 Carlito syrichta | reverse complement strand
CAAGTAGCTGGAACTACAGGCATGCGCTACCATGCCCGGCTGATTTTTGATTTATTGTAGAGATGAGATCTCACCAAGTTGCCCAGGTGGCTCTCAAACCTGTGGGCTCAGGCAATCCACTCACCTCAGCCTCCCAAAGCGCGGGATTACAGGCTGAGCCACCGAGCCCGGCTCAGTCCTCATCTTTTCAGGACTTGTGAGTCTGAGATTGGACTCTTCTACAGCCTTTCTTTATCCTGATTACATATCTCCTTTCCCCTCACCCAGTGACTCAGATGGTTAGAAGCCTTTCTCTAGCAATCTAAGTCTTTATTCCTGAGAGGTCATATTTCTGTGTTGAGATGCTGTAATCTTCCACTCACTTCTATGACTGGACATACAGCCTTTGTTGAGATTTTCCTTTAGGACTTCTGCAGGCACCATCAGTGTCCTGATCTGCTATCGACACGTCAAGTACTATGAGACCTGTTATATAGGTCCATGTGGCAAAGCTGCTCGCACATGGCCTGAGCAACTTGCCCTGGGTTCCTCTCAAAGCTGGCAGCCTAATGGGTTATTCAGAAAATGGAATGGAGCTGCATGTGGGTGGGAGCTGCATATTACTTTACTCACATGTAATACGTATTAGTTCCCTAATCCAAAGAGTGACTTCAAGTGTTATGGCTCTTTTTTGACAATAGGGGGTGCAAGGTTCAGAACCATATCCCATGCCTTTCCAAATCACTGGGCACAGCAATTCCGTGGAGAGAGCAGGTCCTTGAATTCGTGTGAGATTGCATTCCCCTGCGTGGCACACATCTAACACCAAATGTACTAGTTCCTGCTCACTAGGCTCAATAAGAATGACAGTGCCAGTGTGGTGTCCTCTGGGATGGTAAAGTGAACACAGTTTGCTGAAGATGTAGTTAGGAGAGAAGGTGAACGCCTGACACAGGGTAGGATTGTGAAGATTCATTGCTGTCCCTACTGAGTAAAAGAATATCTCTTCTGGTGGTTTAGTTGGGAAATACAAGAAGCATTCTCCAAATTAATAGCTGCACATCGAGTGTTGGGGCTGTGTTGATTTATATAGTCATGAAACTACACCAAGAACAACAGCTGCAATTGGAGCCATTGGCTGATTAAATTAATAGTAATCTACTGTTGTCCTCCAACAGCCATCTGTATTCTATAAGTCGAGCAGGGTGTTAAATGGGCTAATAGGAACTGCCATCCCCATGTCTTTGAAGTCTTTAGCAGTTCATCCTGGGATGCGATATTGCTTTGAATTTGCTCTTTTGCTAGCAAGAAGTAGTTACAGGGTCTTTCACTTGGTCCTTTTTACCTTAGTAGTTCTCACTTCTTGGTCCAGGGATAAGTGTGGGAATCCTGCAGGTGAGGCGTTTCTCCACGTATCAGGTCTCTGCATAGAGAATGATCTGCATTCAGAAACTCAGAGGTAACTGTAGGATACGTTTATAGACCCACAAGGTTAAGAATGACAAGAACTTGAGCCAAAACTCCGTTTATCACTTGTCTTTCATAACCTAACTCTGAAAGCAGACTTTAAGCAACTGTTTTGTCACTTTATGCATTGGAGCATGTTTCCCACTTTGGATGTGAATGGGATCTTTAGTGCTTCAAGCCCTGCTGAGTCTGGTAACTTTGTGACCTTCACACTCCCCGCCCCCCAGATACTCCTAAAAATAAGTTTGGAAAACAATATGACTTGCATACATCTTTAACTTGACATCTCACATTTTTCCAATAAATGTAAATAGCTAAGGTGGATCACAGAACATTATACATTTTAAAAAGCTGACATGACAAAATCCAGGAAGGATATAGTTTTCTTGATGGTCTTCCTGATGTGTCTTTATACTATTTTTGTATAGACTAGCTTCTGGTTTTGTGCATTTCCAACCTTATTGCTTTTCCACTGTCCACATATTTGTGGTGCTGGTAACAACAGAAAATGAATATCACAGTATGACTTCTAACCCTCAGCCCCACAGGTAGAATATTTCCAGAAGTCATTTTTACACCAAGGTGGCTAGCAATAACATAACTGTATGTGGAAGTGATTGAAAATTAATAAATACATCCTGTTAAATACAAATGAAATGGTTTATCCTGATTCCATCAGTGGGCTTTCTAAAGCACCTGTGGCCACTGCAATGCCACCTCACATGAGGAGAAGAAGGACAAAGGTAAGTGTAAAAGGAGGTACTAACCCATTATGGTTAAAAGCTCTCACTCTTGCCGGGCTCGGTGGCTCAGCCTGTAATCCCGCGCCTTTGGGTGGCTGAGGTGAGTGGATTGCCTGAGCCTGCGGGTTCGAGACCCGCCTGGGCAGTGAGACCTCATCTCTACAATAAATAAAAAAATCAGCTGGGTGTGGTAGCACATGTCTGTAATTCCAGCTACTCGGAAGGCTGAGGCGAAAGGATCGCCAGAGCCCAGCAGGTTGAGGCTGTGGTGGCCGGGAGCGGCCACTGCACTCCAGTCTGGGTGACAGAGTGAGACTCCAACTCAAAAGAACAAAAAAGTTCTCACTCTTGCAAATTTTGCTAAAATATGTGACCCAAAGGGTCATCTCTAGGCTGTGGAGGTGATCTGTGTCAGAGAAAGGCTCAGAAGATTAGGCTTTGTTGACTTCATGGTAAATCTGCCTCTGAACTGAAACTATTAATATAACTTTTAAAAAGGGATCATGAAGCATAAACAATATAACATGCTATTGACCATTATCTGCTTTAAACATATTTGAACACGGTTTTTAATATCTGGAAATTTTATGTTTTACCTTTTAATCTATATTTTCATTCTCCTTATAATTCTACCATAATATATATGTATGGGGCATTTTTAATAGATTTATTGATAAACAACTGACATACCAGATGACTCAATCTCTTAAAGTGTACAATTCAGTGGTTTTCAGAATATTCATAGAGTTGTGTACATGTTGCAAAATATATTTTAGTATATTTTTTATTTAAAAAAAAAGGCTTGCACCCCTTCGCTGCAACACTTAGCTTGCACCCCTGCAACTCTTCCATCTCCTTCAACACCTACTCCATTCTAGACAACCACTAGTCTCCTTGCTGTGTCTGTAAAGCTGCCTGTCCCACACTTCTATATAAATGTGGTTTTTTATGTCTGGCTTCCATCAGATAGCATAAGGTTTTCAAGGTACCTCCTGTGTTTGTGCTTGAAAATTGATCACCCTTTCCTGCAAACAGGAAATTTATGTGAATTGAATTTTAAAACGTTCTCTCTTTCCTGTGATCAAAATACTTTAGGAGTTTAAGATGTTTTCTTGGTTGAGTCTTCCTTGCAATAGTTGCTATTGTATGCAACTAATGAAAACAGCATAAACCTGCTATAAATATTGATTACACAATTGTGTTACTAATACAAGGAGCAGGTTTTATTGGAAATGCATTGCTTATGTGATGAATTTTCCTAAATTAAAAAAAAAAAAATGTACCAGGAAGACTATATCACTACCAGGATGCAACATGGAAAGTCCTGCATTGATTCTTTTCCGACTTTTGGTGCTTCATGGATATAGCTGCTGGAAAGCCCTGATCACAGAATTAAGCCAGTGAGAATGAAAAGTGTTTTGTTATTGAAACGTAGTCAATTCTTCCAGTTTTTTCCTGGTTCTATTCTTAAAATCACATAGCATTTCTTACCCAAGTTCTCACAAAACACGTCCTTCAGAATGATGCCTGGTTTGGTGGTAATTGGAAATGTCAGGGATGAAGTCATTACATGGGCTAAAATACTCAGATACTAAAGTCAAACCCTTTCCTTAGCAGAAAGTACATGAGGCGGGGAAAGATGGGAAGGCAGGAGGGTTTAGGGTACCCTGGTAAGCTATCAGGAAGGCTTTTCTGTGTTTGGCATTTGAAGGTTTCTAAACCCTTGAATAAGCTTGGGAAGACTGAGGGCTATTGCTTTCTTTTACAGAGCATATATTTAAATGTGTCCTTGAGGCAAGAGTGTATGTAGAAAGTGAGGATCTTGAAATAGATTTCTTTAAAATTACCCATATAATTTAGACCCAGGAGTTTGAAAACCACTGAACTAACAGCTCTTAGATTTTCATTTCTAGGATACCCCACTTGATACCAGCCTCTGTATTGGTTAGGATTCATTTACAGAGCAGAATCCACTTTCAGCAGTTGGAGCAGAAAGGGATTTCTTACAGGATATTAAATGGCTCATGGAATCACTGGGGAAGGTAAACAAACAGGCTCTACCCTGAGCTTCTCTAAGTGACTCTGGGAGTCCCATGCAGCGAAGAGGCGTGTGGCTCTTCTTTGACAATTTGGGAAGCCGCTGCTGCAGCTACTGTTTTAGACATACCACTGTGGGTGTGAACCAGGGGGTTAGATTTCTGGTCATTGTATAAAGAAAGGCGTGCTATCCACAACATGAGGGTGAAGACAACCTGGCAGATAGTGAACCGGCACCAGGATTTACCTGGATGAAGTGACCGTGGCAGGTAGGGTGATCTAGAAGGAGAGGGTGAGTGCTGTCTGATCTTGCTGAGCACAGTCCCAGGAGGTGGGAGTATGGCTTCTGGTGGGCTGGGCGACTGGCTGGCTGTGGCAGGACTCACTGCGTCCATTTTTACCTCCAAAGACAATTCTGATTCACTGTGCTTGAAGCCGCACTTCTCAACTGGATACAGAATCTGACCACAGTGTTGAGAACTTGCTTGCAGTTCACTCACACGAAAGGGAAGTTTTCTATCCCTATGTGTTTCCAAAGACCCGTGAAGTAACTCTGCTTCTTTAAAAACTGTAAGGGCCACGAGGGCAGGATTTCTGATTGTTTTCTCTGCCACTTTATTCCTAGCATAGAGAATAAATAGCACCTAATACAGAGGAAGTATTTACATAGCATGTATTGAATTCATGGATAACATAATAAGCTCATAATAAGAACCTAGACTCAGTGGTGGGTCTGTGAGTTTTTTTAGTGACTAAGTAACAAATTGTCAGCCAAGCATGGTGTCAGAGACAAAGTTAGGCATTAGAGGGTCATTTTGACAAGGTCTGGAATCTGCAGAGAAGAGACAGGTGTTTCAATCACCTAGCCAACACTGTCTGTGCCTGATATCAAAGAGAAGGTCAAGACAGTACTGTACAGCTTTAAAGTTACAACCTCAACAGCAACAACAATTTAATGAGTGTTTACTATGTGCTAGATCCTATCCTGAGCACTTAATATTCATTATTCATGTAATCCTCACAACAACCCTTGAGGTAAATTTTATTCTTCCTATCTGCAATGAACAAACTGTGTCTTGTCTCAGATAGGTAAGTGACTAACCCAAGGTTGCTGGATAAGACCTTGATTGAATTTTTACTTCAAGCCATTTGTTTGACTGCCGAATAGGAACACTGAAAGGAAACGCAGAGGACTTGCCTTCTGGAACAGCTCTGCCCCTGACTGTACTGGCTTGGGGGTTATTGCCAGCCTGTCTTCCCTCCTGTCCCCAAGAGATCTGAGTGTGGAAGACATTTCTACTGTTCCCCAATATTTTCATTCTGCCCTTGTTGGACATAAGGGAGAAGTCCCTGTCCCCCAACCTCCCAGAGACTTGTTTTTTTTTTTTTTGAGTTGGAGTCTCACTCTGTCTCCCAGACTGGAGTGCAGTGGCCGCTCCCGGCCACCACAGCTTCGACCTGCTGGGCTCTGGCGATCCTTCTGCCTCAGCCTTCCAAGTAGCTGGAACTACAGGTGCGCGCTACCACGCCTGGCTAATTTTTTGATTTATTGTAGAGATGAGGTCTCGCCAAGTTGCCCAGGCGGGTCTTGAACTCATGGGCTTGGGTAATCCACTCACCTCAGCCTCCTAAAGGCATGGGATTACAGACTGAGCCATGAAGCCTGGCTGAGACTTGTTTTGTCTAAAGAGATGACAGTGGAAGCAACACAGGTCACTTCTAAGTAGAGACACACAGATGGGCTGCTGGGAGACCCCCATGCTCTCTTTCCTTGGAGCAGTGAATTTGAAGTCTTGTGTGGAGGTGGCCACGAGCTTGAATGGTGGAACTCTGTCAGCTTGAGTCCTTGACTGGCTAATATGAGAAGAACACTCTCCTGCCTACCAGCCGTGGACACATAGTGTGGACAAGAAATCAACTGCTCTTGTTTTGAACTATGGAGATTTGAGAATTGCTTCCTGTTGAAAATAAATTAATATAGTATGGCTAATTCCACTGGGATTGAGGCAAAGTAGCAGTAATGGACCACTGGACTGGGAGTCAGGAGTCTTGGATTTTAGATGTCACTGGGATAACCATGAACTCTCTGGGCTTCAGTTTTCTCACCAGTAAATGAAGGGAATTGAGCTACATTTTTTCTCATTTTATGATTCTGTTTTTATCTCTCGCCACCCACCCTCACTTCCTTCTATCCATCCATCCACGCACCTATCCATTTATCTCCATCCACCCATCCACCCACCCGCCCACACATCTAACTCTCTTTCTCTCCATCTATGCATCCATTCTTATTTTGGAGATCAAAGCAAATGACTAAGTAAAGCATAACATTTTCATAAAAATTTAACTCTTTTTTTTTTGAGTTGGAGTCTCACTCTGTCACCCAGACTGGAGTGCAGTGTCACGCTCCTGGCTACCGCAGCCTCGACTTACTGTGCTCCGGCGATCCTTCTGCCTCAGCCTTCCAAGTAGCTGGAACTATAAGTGCGCGCTACCACGCCTGGCTAATTTTTTGATTTATTGTAGAGATGAGGTCTCGCTGCCCAGGCGGGTCTTGAACCCGCATGCTCAGGCAATCCACTCACCTCAGCCTCCCAAAGCACAGGATTACAGGCTGAGCCACCGAGCCTGGCAAAATTTAACTCTTATAATTAACTTACCATTGAATGTAAAAGTTACCTTAAAACAAGAAAGCAAATGTTGTCATGGACTTTCCCTTAGATTACATTATTTCTGAGATGAAGAAGAATCAAACATTTTCACTCTGAAAAAGCTTTGTTTCTATAGAAGTTCTTGCTTCAAGACTTAAATAAGGAGCACTTGAATTTGAGTCAGACAGCTGGCAAATGCATTTAATCAAACATAGGATAATCAAAATAGTTTTACTCTTATTCTTATATCAATTTAAGGATTGAGGAAGAAAATTCCTCTTATTGGAAACCCAGTTCTTGACCTGATGGAGCAATAGGGGAAGGAACCTGGAGAAAATATCACAGCCAAGTGACACGGCAACCTGGTGGTGAGAGTCTCCATCCAAAAGGGTGATACACACAAGAAAACAAGAAAAAGATTTACAGGAGAAACTTATATCATGAGAGCAGAGATCAGTGGAAACCCATGTGTATAACTCTGTAAGAAATCTGGCAAGGAAAACACAACTTCTATCCTGTAGAAGGGAGATAGGGCCAGGCTAAGACTCTGGGGTGAGGAGGAATCCTTACACAGAGGGGGAGTTTTGCTGTTTGTTTCAGGTAATAGATCATGTTTTCCTTGGAACAGCAGCTGGGTTGATGGAAGTTTATTAGAAGGTTGGCCAGATCTGCTGCACCAAAAATAAACTCAATAAACTCTCTCAAGTGGTTACTTTCTTTTCTTTGGTTAAGATGTGGCTCCATTGAATACAAAAGAAAATCCCCAGTAATAGTGATTTAAACATACAAGTGCTTCTGTTGCCATCAGGTCCATATGAAGATATTCATAGGTTGGTACGGTGGCTTCATAATGTCAACAGAGACCCAGGCACCTTCTGCCTTTCTGATCCCACAGCATTAGTACATAGCTTCCATTTACAGGGTACTCTCATGGTCCAAAATGACCATTAGAGCTCCTGCCATCACACCTGCATTCCAGACAGCAGAAAAGGAGCTATGAATGGGCAAAATGAGTTAGCTCCTATTAAGAAATCTTCCCAGAAGTTCTACCAGCACTTCCTCACTTGCCAGAATTTAAATAGTTCTTGGCAATGCCTAGCTGTAAAGGAGGTTAGGAAATGTAGTTTTTAGTTGGGCATGTTGCCTCCACAAATAAAATCAGGTTTCTGTTACTAAACAAAAATAAATATTATTATGAGGCAACTAACAGCTTCTGCCACATTATTTTTTCCACCGTGTATTGTCTATGAGATGTTTATTGAGTTCAGTTATGTATTCAGAAACCTTAAAGCATATTAAATTGTCAGTAAAGAAAACCACATATTGGCTCAAAATTCTAAAATTTCTCCTAATTTAAATAAGGAGCAGTTCTTTAGCAGCTGTTTGTTGTAGGCCAGTGTTTCTGAAAGTATGTTCTGCCAACACCTGGTTTTATGGACTGTCAGTAGCTGTCAGTGATGCAATTTGAAAAGAAAATTCCAGTGACATTTTAAACTGATTTTTTTCTCTGACATTGTAATATGCTGATATGTTTTGTGACTTTCCAGAAACAATGCCTCTTCAAATTATTTGTCCCCTGAGTGCTTTCTCCCTGAACATTTCCTAGAATTACTGCTCCAGGAGCACAATTTTGAAGTACCCTTGTAGACTACAGTGTTCCAGGGAGGAGATCTCCATGTCCATCTCCGACTGACAGGGTTGGAAAGGGTGGATTGTAAGCTTTTGAGTCTACAACCAGGGCTTCTATATCTTTGAGATATCACTGGCATACAGTAAGCAATCCCAGTATATTTGCTATTTGTTGCTCAATTAATTGGGTGGTTCTGATTATTTAGCAGGGAGCCCAGAAATAGAGAATTTTCCCCTATGACCAAGGACAGATAGGATTCCCTGGTTCCCTCCTTTTTTCATACCTTGGGCTCATTTATGCTCTGGCTTCCAGCTCACAATCCTGATCCATCCTGAGAATTTGGCTCCCAGGAGTCATCCTCCAGAATGATGCATTCTCTAACAGTAGTTGAAGAATGTAGGAAGTCATTTAAAAAAGTTATCCCATTCTATATCTGTGTTACAGGCAAAGCCGGTTCTTATGCCCACAACTCAAAAAAACCAAAACCAATGTAATCATTACAATGGAGAAAGATATTACAAAGCAACTAAGTGAGGATGGTGGCAAAAATCACTCAAATCTGCCTCCCTGAAGATTCAATGAATAAGATATTTAAAGGTATGTTGGTGGACAGAGGGACAGAGGCTGTTGACTGGTCGATGATGTCATTGTTGAGACTGTCTTCCTGAGGTCCTGTGACCTGTTAGAAGACTTCCTGATGCTCTGGGTCTGGGTAGGAGTTTGGGTCCACCAGAGCACAAACTCTGAAAAAGAACTTAGATATCATTTTTAAGTTTTACAATAGATGCTGTCTATAAAACAATTCTCCTGACCATCAGGTACCACCTCCTCTTGAGCCATTATGAAGGCAGTCTAAGAAGAAGGTGTAGGGGGTAGTAGGGTTCCCTGGAGATTGAAGTTGCTTTTGTCTTTCAATAACTTCTTGTCACCTCAAGCAGTTTCAGGTCCATTGTGTAAGAAATAATATGTTGATCATCCTTTTCTTCCCCCAGGGATCAGGACCTGAGGGTAATTTATATAGGTAGTTTCATCTATCTGAATACAGGATATTCAGGTCAAATAACACAGGTCAAAATGCTCAGTTTCTCAAAACAAGCCTCACCCTTCATGGAATTATTATCAGATGTCAAAGATGTGAAAACCTGGTGCCTGTTAAAGTGTTAACTAAGGCTCTCCTTGTTTGGGAAGGCTGAGAAATGTTGCGGCTAGTAGTGACTAGTCAGCCAGAGTCATGGGCAGTGAAAGCATTCATCCAAGTCAGATCAGAGTAGAGGAGGACAGATTTATAGAGTGCACTGCAAGGGAGCAGTGTACAGGGCAGTGACAAAAGAACTGCCTGCCAGTAGTTTTAGGTTGTTATTATATGGGACCTGGTCTCTTTTTGGTTCCTATCATACAAATGAGGAATCGAAACAAGGCAGTTCCAATCGGTTGGTGTTTGACTTTGATTGTAGGTTCCTCAATGATCAGTTGGAGATTAACACAAGATGATTCTTATCTTATAACATGGGTTCCACATTCTTCCCTGTCAGGTCAATAATGTCAATTATTTGGTACTTTGGCAAAGGTCTCATCTTCTGTAGCTGTTTCGTGCTGCTTAGAGATATGGTGCTGCCCTATCTAGGATTGTTGATCTGTTGGGGTTCTTGTATGCTAGTGAGTTGAAATAAGAGAGCCATATGGGTAACTGGGGTGGTTTATGTAAAAATCCTTTGTAGCTTGGTCTAACGGGCTCATAGGAAGTGGAGTTTCTGATGATATGGGTTGGGAACCTTGTCATAGCAGTATTTGGAGAAGGAACTGTTGGAGTCTGGAAGAAACAGACTTGATAAAAAGATACAAGAGTGGGGGTCCTGTAATTAGGAAGAGGAGTGTTGAATGAGGGGTCTCAGAAAGGGAGGGGCGAGGAAAGCCAGGACCATTTTCTTCCCCCAAATTTCATCCTTCTGTTGCATGATTGTGCAATCTTTTGGTGTCATCTACATGATCAAGTGTGCTCTTGTACCTGACCTACTTGATTTATTCAAAAGCAATGTTCTTCCTTTAGCATAGCACAGATTCCCCCACTGGTGACAGTAATGTGCTGGAAAGCTCTGTGGTTCTGTGGGACTATGACTGTGAGGGAATTAATTTGTCCCTGGATAGTATTGAGTTAGGAGGCAATTTGTTTATTAATAGCAGCTAATTCCATAGATAGATTAGTGAATATTCAGTGGGCTGCACCAGTCCCTACCCTACTGTTGTGGCTTCTGTGGTTCCCAGAATTGTGGCGATCCCAGTGAGAATGGGAATTAAGGGGCTGGCTCTCCTTGTCTAGTTGGTAGTCACTGGAAGGGGAACAGAAATAGACCCATTTAAAAACAGATGCTTGGGGAGTAGAATGGCTAGCTTACATATCCCAGTTCAATTAGTAGGCATAAGCTTGGGTTCCATATACATAGAGGATACCAGTCTGAAAAGGGATGCATACAGATATATGATAAAGAAGAGGTCCTTGGGTGACATCTTGACAGTGTATGAAAAGTGTATGGTACTTGAGCAAAGGTCTCATCATATGAAAAGAAAGGTAGCCGGGCTCGGTGGCTCAGCCTGTAATCCCACGCCTTTGGGAGGCTAAGGTGAGTGGATTGCCTGCGCCCGCGGGTTTGAGACCCGCCTGGGCAGGCGAGACCTCATCTCTACAATTAATCAAAAAAATTAGCCGGGCGTGGTAGCGTGCCCCTGAAAAAAAAAAAGAAAAGAAAAGAAAGGAAAATGATCAAGCTGCCACTACTATGGGATGGAAACAAAGGTGTTGTCATGCATCTGTTTAGAGAGGTGATTGTCCCAGAAGGCAGCTCCATGTCTAGAATTTAAGAAGAATTTTCCTTGGGTAATGATGGAGAGTTAAAAGCAGTTATCTTGTTTAAAAGCCCATTGGATATTAGCGAAAAGGGCAAGGTTATTGCATCCAATGGGTCATCCCTGACAAAACCCTTTGGTGTAATTTAGTCAAAGGGGGTATTTACCTGAGGTGGGAGAGAAAATCTGGTTTGGCAGGGTGGTGTTCTTCCTTTGCATAAGACTGTGCAGCTGCTGCTACTTATGGCAAGGCTGTGGAGGAAAGATTCCCTACCAGGTGACCATCTGTGAATGGAGGCAAAAGGGAGACTGGTCTTGAAGTATGACTGCATTGTGAATGACTCCCCAGAGCGGTAGAATCTGGAGGCAACCTCCATAAGTGTCCTGGAACTTTGTTTCTTCTACTGTGTAGACCACGTAACCCTGCATTGTGTGTATCCTGCCAAGTGGATGGGATCCTATGGCTTGAGTCCCCTGGACAGCTAGCCAGCAGGGACTGCAGTGAGTGAGATTTAGGGAACTTATTATTGCCTGTAAAGGCTTTTGGAAGGGGTGGCAAATGCTCTGTGGCGGCCAGAGGATAGAGACAAACAGTGGAAATACAAACATGGAATAAGCAGGAGAAGTGATGGTGATGATAAGAGTCTTATTTATTATTTATTTAGAATGACGGACGTGCCAGGTCAAGTTAAATGCTCCAGTAAGTTATTTAAATTCTCTTCTGAAGTGGGAAGGCTCTTGACAGAAGTAGCCAAGTTTGGTCTCTGAGATAGATCTGACATGGGAAAGGGAATGTGGACCCTGATGGTTTCCATTTTTCCCTTTGCTACCTTGTGAAGAGGTAAAACATTGAGAGGGAGCAGGAGTCGACTGTTGGCTGTCATAAATATTTCCCAGCTGGGTGTGGGGAGGGGAAAGCTGGTCCTGATTGGGAAGAGGGGTGGTCGGAGCAGTTAGTTCCTCTGTGGGGTGATGGATCTGAGGCACAGTAAAGGATGGGTCATCTTGAATGTTAGAAGAGTCAGTGGGTCCATGAAAAACACAATTGGCAATTTTTTACACAGGTTAGAGTTTTGGGAGAGAGCCATGAAAGCTTGGACATAAGGAACCTCAGACCAATTAAAGGAGTTGCAACAGAAACGATTAAACTGCATAATAGTGTTATAGGCAAGAGTTCCGTGTAAGGGAAGATCTGGAAGATTGTATTGTGGCCAGGCTATGTTACAAAAAAAGATAAAATGTTTGCTTTTGAGAGTTTGAGGGTCAAACTTATTCCAATTCTTTAAGATACAGCCCAGGGCCAGTCTGAGGAGATGGAAGTGTTTTGTCCTATGATAGAATCAGGGAACTACTAGCTGCTGTTTCTCTTGGGGTGTCCCTTAGAGGGAAAAGTGTCTAGGTCACATCTGTTTGGGGACACAAGGCTAGTTTTATATAGGGGCATCCTGCCTGATGGAGAGGACCTCCTGGCACTCAGGCCAACAGCTAAGGCCAAGGATTCAGGATGATCAGTTCAGGTCCAGGGAAAGAAACAAGACCAAAGGGAAACTACAGGGTCAAGGTAAAATTCACTGTCTGAGGCCATATGAGATCATCTGATCGAATAACGTCCAGAGAAAGATGGTCAGCTGGGTCCATGGGAGAAAGCAGTGATAGAGTGCCCAATTGGTCCCTAAAATTACATGTGTTTGCATTCCCCGCTGCCATTTAAGTGTAGGGAAGAGGTTGAGAGGAGGCACTTGTTCCACAGTAGTTCCAAGGAATGAGAGTCACAGGCAGGCAATGGCGGCAAGAAGGGAGCCTTCTCCTGAGCCTCAACTTCCAATGTGATCTTTTCCCAGAAATGTGCTGGGGACCACAGCTGCTTCTTCTTCCCAGAAGAGAATTATCTCTTTACTAATTTATATGTTTTATTGTGGTAAAATACATATGAGTATACTTGGGAACATCTGGAGAATTTGACACTGTGTAGGCTGAACTTAACCTATGTGATCCAAATAACTTCACAGCAGTAAAGAGAACTTGTAATGACCCTGGCTGGCCTTGACATTCAGCAACCATTTCTACTTCAGTATGACTAACATGGAAGTGTTTTTACCTTTTCTTCTGTAGCAGCCATGGTGTGGAATGGATTAACACACATGGGGTGATCACCCCTGTGTGTTTGCACGCATCAATGTATGCTCAGTAATCTGTAAGCCTCTGGAACATAAGGTTTCAGCATCAAAGTCATAATATTGAAAGTGGGCCTGCTTTTTCCATTGGTCCATCAGAGCTTTTCTGGTGATCTTTCTGGTGTCAGATGTCAGCTGGGAAGCTGAGACATGGGGAGTTGCCTGGGACTTCCTTAATCTCACATAAGGAAAAGCATTCTGGGCACATGATCCTTGTTTGAGTCCAGCCCTTGCTCTGGAAGAGGAACCACAGGCCTCTCAGATCTATGACTCTGAGACCTTGGTTCTTAAAAACACTTTACCCAGAGATGCTAAAAAATAAGCACTGAGCTAAGTGCATCAGCACAAAAATTTCCCCGGTCCTGCCCTGATGCCTACACATAGGCGTTATTATGGTTGTCATGTATTCATTCTCTTGTTTTTCTTCCCTCCCAGTGTCTCTGACCTGGTTCACTCACTTGAAGAGTATGCCAGCAAAACTCAGCTAGTGGTCTTGGGTGAGTAGGTGGGAGAGCTGACAGTGAGACCTGCAGAACTGGTGCAGAAGAAGACTCTAGGCTAGAGCACAGGTGGCATAGCACTTCCCAAGACACGTCCCACACAGCACCAGCTCCAGGAAATTAGGCATTTTTATCAGGGAAAGAAGAAAACTGCCCTGGTCCAGTAAGTTTGGAAAAGGATACTTTGAAGCCCACCTTAATTAGGGAGACACTTCATGTGGGCCAGACTGTCCATGGCTGTGGTACAGACAGATGCCAGCCATGGAGGCTCCAAGAAATTGAACCTGGGCAAAGCATTTGACCAACAAGGGGAACCTCATCTTAGGAAACTAGTCATTGATGTCAGATAAGTTCTGCTTTGTGCTGCATTTCGTCCCAGCATGCTAACTCATATCATATAGCACTGCTTGCCCTCGAGAAACTGAACATGTAGGTGGGGTCTACATGCACACAATAAAGACAGCAGTCAAAGTGAAGGAGGCTTGAAGTGGGATGGGAACCAGAGTGCCTTCCCAATTACTCTCCTACTTTTCTTTGGTCTTTATAGATTCATTGTTTTTGTAAATTAAGACAATCACCAATGTCTTTTTTTGTTTAAAAATTATTGCTTTATTATTAAGTAGATATAAATGAATCAATTATTGAAAGCCATAACCACTGAATATAAATTAAAAACAAAACAAAGCATGGCAGTGATTGACCAACAATTTTGATCCTAATCAACTGCCTATTTTGATACATTAGGCCTCAAAATAGATTTTGTTTAAGTGAATAGCCTTGCAAATAGCTACAGATTAATGAGGTAAAACAGATCATCATCAAACCTACTCTGTGCTTTGCAGACAATGGAGAAATCCATTACTTCTGCTGTAAAATGGATCTAAAAATAATACTCACTTCATATTGAAAATTCATGAACTTCTTCAGAGGATACTTGAGCTCCCAGGCCTGGTTTAAATGCAGCCTATTATCACCACATAACTCTCAATAATGTTCCCAAATAATCCTTGCTGGTCTGTAGAAAGCACTTCGGCCCACAGTTTCCTGTGGTTTGCTTCCCTCTGCATTATGAGACTCTGACCACCCAAGTGCCTGTGTAGTGGGAAGACAGAGAGGCCATGATACTGAGGCTATTATAGGAAGTGGCAATTTTATTTATGCCGGTGGACTCAGCAAGTTAATGCTCCCAGGCCGAGCACCCCGGTAAGGGAGGAGAGGGGTCTTATACACCAGTTCAGGTAAGGGAGGTGAAAGGCACAGGGAACAGTCAGAAGGGAGTCTCCCGAGAGGCGCTAAAACACCATATGGAACCAAACAAAGACAACAAAGGCCCTAAGCTCCTGCTCTTCCCGCACGTGTGAAACTTAAACCTGTACACAAATATTATCTCCCTATAGGAATACTACCTCATAGCTCCCTCCAATAAAGACTCTAAGATGGCACTGGCTGGCACTGCCAGGCTCCGATAGAGCACTGGCCCCCCTCCCAAACCAATAAATACAGACCTCTCTTGCCCTTGCTCTCTCACTCCCCCTTCCCTACCAGGCGGTTACAGACCTTCTTCCCTCTCTCTGTAGCCGCTGCTCTAATAAATCTCTTGGCCTCAAAGGGTGTTGAGTCTCACTGGCGCCATTGTCCTTCATTGGTGCCGTGGCTCGGTCGGGAGCTCTCTCGCCCTAAGGCGAGGCCCCGTCCCGTTGCCGGTGGCACTCGCCCCTTAAGGCCTTCTCCCACTTTCTTGAATGCCAGCGCCACATCCATCACCACCTCGGATTGGTAAGTGACCCTATCTGAAAAACCTAACAACCTCCCCAGGATACCTGAAAGGGACTGACCGTTGATCGTCTGGCGGCTCTTTCGGCCCCAGGTGAGGGAGGGACCACACCCCGCCTAGGCTTTCAAAGCCACAGCGGACCCCTACTGGTTTTTCCTTCTCCCGCCTAG
>NW_007255287.1:0-982 GCF_000164805.1 Carlito syrichta | reverse complement strand
CACACTAGCACTCGTTCAATAGGCAAGTCCCCCTCCCCAAACAAGGGAGTAAAAACTTTCTGGGGAACTCCGGAGGGAACGGACTTCAAACCCTCCCCCCCACTCCGGCCCCCAGGTGAGGAAAAACATACCCGCCTTGACTTTCAAGACCACCGCAGACCCTAAAGGCTTCCTCTTCTCCTTTATCTTTCTCAAACTTTAAAAACTCCCATGGCTGCCGGTTTGCAGCGGGTCCCAGGGCCCCACAGCTGTTAACCCACAGCTGTTCTAGTAAAATTCTCTCTATCTCTTTCTCCCCCCTCCCTAAGGAATCCCACGGCTGTCGGGCCACGCCTGTTGGCCCACAGCGGATTCTAAGGGGGTCCCACGTCAAAAACTCTGTTCGACTGGCAGTAAAGATACTCCCCACCTGCCGCCCCAGTCAAGTGCTCTCTGTCTGATTCAGGAAATCCTGGTGCTAGGTGCCTTGACTTCTCAGTTCTCCAGGAGAACCCTGGCTGTGCCAAACCTCTGTGACGACAGACTTTGCCACAGCCACACTTCTTGGACAGCTGACTCTTCGGGGGAGCCTTGTTTGGTCTGCCTGTTCCCCATGGTGGGCTCATCCCCTCTGCCGGCTGATTCTCCTCTCAAATGCCTTTTAAACAATCTCTCTACCCTCTCTCTCTCTCCTGATATTAAGCCCAAGTGTCTCATTCACCTGTGCACACAGGACTGGCCTATGTATCCCTTAGATAATCAAAATCAGTGGCCCCCCCAGGGATCCCTCAATCCTGATATTATCAGGGATTTATATAACATTTGTAAGTGTTCAGAAAGGTAGGTAGAGATTCCCTATGTCCAATCCTTTTCTCTCCTCTGTGAACATCCTCGGCTGTGTCTCACCTGTAACCCCTCTAACCTCCACCCTCAACTCATGCTAGCATCTACTGCCTCCCCTGTAACTTCCCTTTCTCCCATTGTTCCAAGCATGTGTAAGCCT
>NW_007255286.1:2475-3123 GCF_000164805.1 Carlito syrichta | reverse complement strand
GGTAAGGAATAGAATGGAATTGAAAAAGAATGCATGAAATTTAGAGGAATGGAATGGAAACGAATGGAATGGAGAGAAAAGGAATGGAATTAAATGCAGAAAAGTGGAATGGAATGGAGAGAAATGGAATGCAATAGAGAGCAATGGAATGTAAAGGAATGGAGAGGAATGGAATGGAACAGAAAAGAATGGAGAAGAATGAAACTGAATCGAATGGAATACAGAGAAATAGAAAAAACTGGAATGGAAAAGAATGGAGAGGAATGGAATGGAACGTAATGGAGAAGAATGGAGTGGAGAGTAATGGCATGGAATGGAGAGGAATGGAATGAAGGGGAATCACATGGAATGGAGTGGAATAGAGTGGAGAGAATGAAATGGAGAGGAATGGATTAGAAAGGAAAAGAAAGTTGACAAAAGTATTGGAATGGAATGGACAGAAATGGAATGGGGAGGAATGGAATAGAGTAGAATTGAATGGAAAAGAATAGAGAGGATAGAAAAGGAATGGAATGACTTGGAAAGGAATGGAATGGAGAAGAATAGAAAGGAGAGTAATGGGAGAGAAAGGGAATGGAGAGGAATGTGGTGGAAGGGGATAGAAGCGAGTATAATGGAGAAGAAAGGAAAGGAAAGGAATGGAGTGGA
>NW_007255286.1:0-439 GCF_000164805.1 Carlito syrichta | reverse complement strand
AATGGAATGGAAACGATTGTAATGGAAAGAAGAGGAAGGGAATGGAGTGCAGAAGAGCACAATGGAATGGAGAGA
Source organism: Carlito syrichta (assembly GCF_000164805.1). Taxonomy (NCBI): domain Eukaryota; kingdom Metazoa; phylum Chordata; class Mammalia; order Primates; family Tarsiidae; genus Carlito; species Carlito syrichta. Next base: position 364 of record NW_007255286.1, on the reverse strand, counting down.
AAAGGAATGAAATGGATAGAAAATGAACGGAGAAGATTGGAATAGAATGGAATACAATGGAGAGCAAAGGAATGCAATGAAATGGAGAGAAATAGAATGGAATAGAAAGGAATGGAGAAGAATGGAATTCAATCGGATGGAAATGTTAGAAATAGAATAAAATGGAATGGAATGGAATGGAGAGGAATGGAATGTGTTGGAACATAATGGAGAATAATGGAATGGAGAGGATTGGACTGGAATGGAGAGGAATGGAATGAAGTACAAAGGCATGGAATGGAGTTGAATGCAGAGGAATGGAGTAGAAAGGAAAGATGAAGAAAGGAATGGAATGGAATGTAGTGGAATGGAATGGAACAGATAG
>NW_007255285.1:0-2881 GCF_000164805.1 Carlito syrichta | reverse complement strand
AAATAGTAAGCTAACTAGCTAGCTACCTAGCTAACAAGCTGACTTAAATAGTTAGATGCCTAGCTAGCTAGCTGTCTTAAACAGCTAGCTAAGTAGTTACCTTACTCTTTATCTAATGTGCTAGCTAGCTGACTTAATCATATGGCTTATCTCATTACCTAATGAGCTAGCTTCCTGGCATAACCAGTGACTCAACTCGTTAGCTAACTAGCTAGCTAGTTGATTTATCCAGCTGACTTATTTGTTAGATAACTAGCTAGGTAGCCTAGTCAACAAGCTGACTCAACCCGTTTGCTAACTACCTAGCTAGCTGACTCGTCCAGCTGACTTAACCCGTTAGTTAACAAGCAAACTACATAACTCAACCTGCTGACTTAAACCGTTAGCTAACTAGCTAGCTAGCTGTCTTAACAAGGTGACTAATTAGAAAGCAGACTTAACTAGCTGACAGCTAGTTGACTTAACTATTTACCTTGCTGACTTAACTGGCTGACTTAACTAGTTAACTTCTTGACTTAACTGCCTAAATTAAATAGTTAGCTAACTACATTGCTAAAAGAATAACTAGCTGACTTAACTAATTAGCTAAGTAGTTAGGTAGTAGACTTAAATAGCTTACTTAAATAGTTAGCTAACTAGTGAGCTAGGTGACTTAACTAGCTAGCTAGTTAGATAGCTGACTTAACTAGCTTACTTAACTCATTGACTAAGGAAATTGCTAGCTGACTTAACGAGTGGGTTAAGGGGTTAGCTAACTGTTTCAACTAGTTGGCAAATGAGTTAACTAGTTGACTAACTAGTTGGTAAAGGAGATAGCTACGTGACATCTCAAATCGGCCAACGAGTTAGCTGGTTTAAAAATGTTGACTGACTACATGACTAACTTGTTAGCTGGCTTAACAAGTTGGCCGGCTAGTTGGCCAACTAGTTAGCTTGGTCAAGATGTTAACTAACCAGGTGGCCCACTAGTTAGATAATTTAACTAGTTGGCTGGCTGGTTTGCTGACCAAATTAGTCTCCAACTACTTGGCCGAATAGTCTTCTGGACTAACTAGTCGGCCGACTAGTTAGCTGAGATAACTTGTCATCTGACTAGTTGGCCAACTAATCGGCTGATTGGTTAGCTGACTTATCTAGTTGGTCGGCTAATCGGCTGACCGGTTAGCTGACTTAACTAGTCAGCAGGCCTGTGTGCCGACAGGTGAGCTGACACAATTCAGCCAGCGAATGAGCAGACTGGTCAGCTGAGTTAAGTAGTGGCCAGCGAGTGAGCCAACTGGTCAGCTGACTTAACTAGTCAGCTGGTGAGTAAGCCGATTGGTCAGCTGATTTAAATAGTTGACCAGCGAGTGATCTGACTGGTCAGCTGACTTTAATCAGTGATGAATGGACCAACTGGTCAGAAGACTTAACTAGTCGACAGGCAATTGAGCTGATGGGTGAGCCAACTTAACTACTCGGCCAGAGAAGGAGCCGATGGGTGAGCTGCATTAAACAATTGGCTGGAGAGTGAGCCGACCGAGTGAGCTGACTTAACTCGTCAGCTGGCAAGCAAGTCGAGCAGTTAGCTGACCTGTTGTCCTGCGAGTGAACTGACAAGTAAGTTGACCTGTTGGCTGGTGAGCGAGCTGACTAGTTAGTTGACCAGCTATCTGAGTTGCTAGCTGACTAGTTAGCTAAGTAACTAGCTCATTTGCTAACTGGCTTAACTAGTCAGCTGACAAGCTAGCTGGCTGTGTAGCTGACATAACTAGCTAGCAAACAAGCTATCTAGCTGCCTAGCTAACTGACTTAACTAGCTAGGTGAATACTTAGCTGACTTGCTAGATTACTTAACTAGCTAGCTGGCTAGCTAGCTGACTTAACTAGCTGACTAGATAGTTGACTGACTAGTCAGCTAGCCAGCTGATTTAACTAGCTAGCTACCTGGTTGGCTAAACCGATAGCCAGCCGGCTTAACTAGCCAGTCACCCTGCTGGTCAGCAGGCTAACCAGCCGGCATAACTAGCTGGCCACCTACCTGACCAACCTGCTAACCAGCCAGCTTAACCTGCCAGCCACCTAGATAGCCAGCTGGCTGCCCAGCTGACTTAACTAGATGACTTAACTATATAGCCATCCAGTTAGACAACAGGCTTAAGTATCTAGCCACCTAGCTAGCAGGCAAGCTAGCCAGTTCACTTACTCGCTGACTTAACTAGATTGCAAGCTGGCAAGCCAGCTGACTTAATTAGTTAAGTACTTACCTAGCGAGGTGGCTAGCCAGCTGTCTTAATTACCTTATTTAACCTGCTAGTCAACTGTCTAGCCAGCTGACTTAACTAGCAAGCTACCTCTCTACCCAGTTTGCTAGCCACATGAATTAACTAGCTGACTTAACCAGATAGCCAGTTGGCTAGCCAGTTGACACAACTAGTTGATTAATTAGTTATCCGGCTTCATAGGCAGCTGACTTAACTAGCTGACATCACTAGCTAGCCAGGTGCCTAGCCAGCTGACTTAACCTGCTAGCTACCTATGTATCCTGCTGGTTTACCAGCACTCACCTAGCTACCTACTTAGTTAACCAGCTGACTAGCGACCTGATTTAACTAGGTATCTTAATAACTAGCCAACTAGCTAGCCAGTTGACTTAACAAGCTAGCTACCCAGTCAGGCATCTGGCTAGCCAGCTGACTTAACTAGCTGACTTACCTGGCTAGCCAGGTGACATAGCCAGCTGACTTAAGAGCTAGCTATATAGCTAGCCAGCTTAATTTACAAGCTGAAATAACTAGCTAGCTACCCAGCTACTATCTAGCTAGCAAGCTGACATAACTACCTAGCTAGTTGACATAACTATCTGATTTAACTGCTAGATACCTAGCTAGCCAGCTGATTT
>NW_007255284.1:1284-8253 GCF_000164805.1 Carlito syrichta | reverse complement strand
TAGTTAAGCTAACTGACTAGCCAGCTAGACAGTCAACATGGTAGTCCGTTAGATATGTCATCTACCTAGCCAGATAGCTAGTTAAATCTGCTATCAAGTCAGCTAACTATCCAGTTAGCCAGTTAAGTCAGCTAGCTAGTCATGTTGCTAGTCAGCTAGCTACTTAAGTCAGCTAGCTAGACAGCCAGCTAATCAGCTAGATAGTTCAATCAGTTAGCCAGTAGACAGATAGCTGGCTAGTTAAGTCAGCAAACTAGAGAGTTAGTTAGCTTGTCTGCTAGCTAGTTATGTCAGCTAGATAGCCAGCTATCTTGTCAGGTAGCTAGTCAAGTCAGCTATCAAATCAGTGAGTTACTTAGCTAACTAGTTGGTTAGCAACTCAGCTATCTGGTCAGTTAACTAGTGGGCTCACTCGCTTTCCATCAGGTCAGCTAACAAGTCAGTTTGTTCGCTTTCGAACCAGTCAGCAAACTAGTCGGCTCATTCACCAGTCAACTGTTCAATAAACTTGTTGGCTCACTCTCAAGGCAGCAGGACAGGTAAATAGTTGCATTCCTCACCAGACGACTAGTTAAGTCAGCTCACCAGTGGGCTCACTTGCTGAACAAATAGTTAAGGTTGCTCACCCGTCTGCTCACAAGCTGGCCAATTAGTTAAGTCGGTTCACTGGTCGGCTCAGTCGCTGGCCGACTTAACTCTTCTGACCAGTTGGCTCACTCGATAGCTGACTAAATTCGGCTGACCATTTTGCTCACTCACCGGACGACTAGTTTAGTCAGCTTACCAATATGCTAACTCACAGGTGAACTACCTGTCAACTCAACTGCCGGCTCATTCGCTTGAAGACTCGTTAAGTAGCTAACAGGTCTGCCAACCAGCTGTCCAACTAGATTAATCAACTAACCAATCGGCCAACTAGTGGACCAACTTGCAAGCTGGAAGTTAGCTCAGCTAACTAGTAGGCTGACAATTTAGGTCAGCTAACTTGTCGGCCAATTAGTCAGCAGACTAGTTTGGTCAGCAAACAAGTAGGAAACAGGTTAACCTTGCTAACTAGTGTGCCAACTCGTTAGTCAGCTTGTTAATCCAGCTCACTTGTCAACCGACTAGTCGGCCGACTTGTTAAGCCAGTTAGCAAGTCGGCTGAGTAGTCAGCCAACATGGTAACCAGCTAAGTAGTTCGCCTACTCAGCCAAAAATTTAAGTCACCTAATTAACTCGTAAACCAACTAGTTAAGACAGCTAGTTATCTCGTTTGCTGCAGGAGGCCAGCCCCTTCAAGTTTTCGCAAGGCCCTTGGAAGATGTGGTGGCATTGGTGAATCTGTAGAAACAGTTATAAAAAATAGAAAGATGGAAGAATAGAAATAAACAGGAAGAAAAAGAAAGAAAAAAGTGGACAACTGTTCAGTGAAATGAGCAGAAATCGTTTATTGAAAGTTACAGCAGGTATTTATCCCTAAATTTTAGACAGACAGTCTCACAAGTCTTTCACATGAACACGAAGCCAGGTGCAGGAGGGGCATGTCCCACCCACCAAATGTTTTCTCAGGTATGAGGAAGGACAAACCACAAGATTGTCTTATTGTTCCCTTTACTAGTTAAGGTTCTTCAAAAGCAGTACAACAATCCCTACTAGCCTAATGAAGTTCTTATAATCAATAACTTCTAAAGCTCACTCAATACCCATGATGACTAATTTAAACTTTATTACCTTTTTATTCTATGCTAATACTACTTACACAATCCTATGGAAGATCTTAATTATAGCTTAAAGCAATTCCTAAAAAATGTGGCCTAGTCCAAAGATCACGCTGGGCTCTTTAGGAAGTGGCCCAGTCCAAGGTTCACGGTGGGTCACTTTTTGGAACAATAGACTACAATTTCTTTTAAAAATGGCTATTCAGAAGTCCTATATATCAATCCTAATTTCTCTGAAAGTTTCTAATTCCTGAACCTAATATATAAAGCTGATCATCAGCAACAAAGCTTCTAAAAATAAACCCAAATATAAACTGTAAATGTACTAAGGCCAAAACCACAATAGTAGAAAATGAAGACAATGAAATTTCTAAACTTAACTGTATTCTTATTAAACCTCAAAATATCATGATTGATCATGCCTGAACTAACATGATTCCCTGACGATAGCATGACCTATTCTACAATACTTTCTATGAATAAAATAAATTCAATTTCTTTAATAGGCAGAAAAACTTTACACTAACTGTAGTTATATCCGGCCTAAAATAATGCAGCCCAGTCCAAAGTACATGCTGGGCCCTCAGGAATGTGGCCCAGACCAAACTTTGAGCTGGCCCATTTCTGATAACTCTAGATAGTCATCTATACCATTGAAAAGCTGAAAACAGCTCTCCGTAAGTATATACTAATTCTACAAATAGACTTTTAAATATTATAAAGAGGCTTGTACCATATAAAAGGCTTCCAAATGTGACCTGAATTTGAATTATATCTAATACCTAAGCCAAAACCACAGTTTATGGGAAACAGGAACAATGGGTTTCTAGAGTGAGCCATGCCTGTCACAGTCACAGAACCTTCAGCTTAGGCCAGCAGAGTTCCTTTAGTTTGCTTGTGCTGCATGGTAAAGGAGGTGGAAATTGGGGTCAATGGCACCCAAACATTTCCTAGCAGTCTCAGGGTTCACGGCCATCCCTGATCCCTAACGCTCAGTGGGCCTCCATGGCCATCTCCCAACATCTCCCCCTTTTTTATTTTTGAGCACAAAACCATGAAACTCGGTGTTGAGCTGAGAAATGTTCTTCTTCAGTACTCTGAAAATAACTGGCAGGAGGCATAGCAACACAAGAATCACTGTCCCACAAATTCCCACATTAATGAGTATAGACATCAATGACTTTTGATTAACAAACAATATGAAGTTATTAAATATGAAGCTAGCCAATTCAAAGAACTGAAACTTCTTTTCAGCAACAATCATATCCTGCATGTCTTGATGTAATTTAGTAAGGTCTGTACTCAAGTCCGAATGAATCCAAATTAAAAGGATATAATTCTATATCTTGTCCCAATTATGGACAGACTTATTTACCTACAAAGGAGTGACGCAAATCCACTCAAAGTGGCTTTGGAGAATGACATCGGAGAGCCAATTTTACCTTTAAAGCTACAAGCTCTTGTCCTATTGCTAAAACTGTCTCCTCTAAAGCATTAACTTTACTCTCTAACTTTCGATCTATAATTTCCTGAGTACCTAAAGCAATAGAAACCTTCTTAGAAAACTGATCAGTAAAGGTAGCTGTATGAAATTCCTTAGATAGATCTACAGCTGAAACGGTTACTGAAGTAGCAATAGCTTATTAATGCTGTAGTTCCTAAAATTAAAGTAGCTAAAAAAAATTTCTGTCTTTCTAACATAACATTAACCTCATAAAATGTCTGTAAACCATATTCAGCATATCAACAGGATGACAAAGATATGGGGACTATCAAATAGGGGAGTTGCTTAAGAATGAGAAATCCCTCATGAGAGGCGTTGGTTAAACAATTATTAAAATGCATTCATTAAAAGATATCTTATAAACATTATCATGATAAACAATTTTAACAGTTTGATATTCATTCCAAATAAGAAATATATACGGAGATTACAATTATGCTGTAATAATGTATGACTGAGTTTGTCCAACAGAATTAGACAGGTTGACTGGTTGAAGGGCTTCGAGAGTTCTCCATAGATGAGGCTGAATCAGTTGCTGGACGCCGTACTTGATGGACAGTACGGGAGGCACAAATCCATTGGAATGTCACCTAGCTGTGGCAAGCATAGAGCCATTAAAAACCTCAGTCACTAATATATAGTCTTTCACCGGGTACAGGATAGTCCACTTTAGAGTTATAAGCACAGTCTCTCCGTTTTGGGAATTCAGTATCTCACTGGACTAGTGACCAGTCCTTTTCCATATCATTGAAGGGGCAAGCAGGAACGTTGAAAGGTGGTGAAGCTCTAGTCGCATGACTAGGTTTGGTTCCTCCAGGCATTAACATCTCCAGCCACCAACCCTCCTTGATATTGTCCTGATAAGGGCTATCTATACTCAGAGACTTAAAGGTAGACATTAAGCAAGAAGCCTGGTACCTGAGCACGAAATAGAGCCGGCCCTCCCATTTGGCTCAGCTGCTTGAGTAGGCAAGATCGCTAGTTAGCTAACGAGTTAAGTCAACTGGATGTGTCAGCTAGCTAGCTAGTTACCTAATGAGTTAAGTCAGTTGGTTGTGTCAGCTAACTAGCTCATTAGCTAACGAGTTAAGTCAGATGATTAAGTCACCTAGCTAGCACGTTATATAAGGAGTAAGCTAACTAGTTAGCAAGCTTGTTAAGTCAGTAAGCTAGCTAGGCAACTAACTATGTGAGTCAGCTTGTTAGCTAGGTATCTAGCTAATTAGCTAACAATTTGAGTCAGCTGGCTAGCTAGGTAGCTAGCTAGTTAGCTAACAATTAAAGTCAGCTGGCTAGCTAGGAAGCTAGTTAGTTAGCACGATTTAATTCAGCTGGCTATCTAGGTAGCTAGCTGCTTAAGTCAGTTAGTTAAGTCAGCTGGCTATCCAGCTGGCTAGCTTGGTAGTGAGCTAGTTAAGTAAGCTGTCTAGCTAGCTGGTTAGCTGGTTAATTCAGCTAGATAAAAGAACTGGCTAGCCAACTTGCAAGGTAGTTAACTAGATAGTTAAGTCAGCTAGATAGCTACTTGGCTAGCTGGTGTTGTCAGAGAGTTAAGTCAGCTGATAGCCAACTTGCTAGCTGGTTAAGACAGCTAGTGTAGTCAGCTGTCTAGCCAGCTGTCTAGGTAGGTAGCTAGCTAGATAAGTTAGCATGCTAGCCAGCAGGCTAGCTGATCAATGCACCTAGTTAATTCAGCTTGCCAGCTTGCTAGCTAGGTAGTTAGAAAGATAGGAGAATTGGCTAGCAAGCTTGCCAGCTTAAGTCAGCTAGGTAAGTCAGCTGGCTAGCCAGGTGTCTAGATAGGTAGCCAGCTTGTTTAGTCATCTGGCAAGACAGCTGGCTAGCTGGTTAAGTCAGCTAGTTATGTCAGCTGGCAATCAGCTGGCTAGCTAGTTGTCAACTCATTGTCAGTTGGCTATCCAGCTTATTGGGTAGTAAAAAGCTAGTTAAGTCAGATGGCTAGCCATCTGGCTAGCTAGGTATTTCAGCTAGTTCAGCCAGCTGGATAGCTAGGTAGGTAGCTAGTTACGTCATCTAGTTAAGTAGGCTTGCTAGCTAGTTAAGTTAGTGAGTTTAGTGAGCTGGCTGGACAGCTGGCTAGCTTGGTAGCTAGCCGGTTAAGTCAGCTGGCTAGACAGCAAGCTAGCTAGGTAGCTAGGCAGTTAGATCAGACTGCTAGCCAGCAGGCTAGCTGATTAAGTCACCTAGTTAAGTCAGGTGGCAAGAGAGCTGGCTAGCTAGGTAACTAGACAGTTAAGTCAGCTGTTTAGCCCTCTGGCTAGTTATTTAAGTCACCTAGTTAAGTCAGCTGGTTAGCCAGCTGGCTAGATAGGTAGCTTGCTAATTAAGTGAGCTGGCTAGACAGCTGAATAGCTACTTAAGTCAACTAGTTAAATCATCTGGCTAGCCACCTGGCTAGTTATATAGCAAGATAGATTATTCAGCTGACTAGCAAGCAGGCCAGTTATATACGTCAGCTATTTAAACCAGCTGGGTATCCAGCTGGCTAGCTAGGTAATGAGCTAGTTAATTCAGTTGGCTAGCCAGCTGGCTACCTAATTAAGTCAGGTAGTTAAGTCAGGTGGCTAGACAGCTATCTAGCTCAGTAGAGAGTTAGATAAGTCAGTTAGCTAGTGAGCTGGCTAACTAGTTGTCAGTTAGTTGAGTCAGCTGGCTAGCCAGCTTGCTAGGTGGTTAAATCAACTAGTTAATTCAGATGACTAGCAAGCTGACTATCTAGGTGGCAAGCTAGTTAAGTCAGCTGGCTAGTCAGCTGGCTAGCTAGTTACATCAGCTAGTTAGTTCAGCTGGCTTCCCATGTGACTAGCTAGGTAGCTAACTAGTTGAGTCAGCTGGCTAGCCAGCTGGCTAGCTCTTTAAATCAGCGAGTTAATTCAGCTCACCTGCCATCTGGCTAGCTAGTTAAGTCAGCTAGTTAAGTCAGCTGGCCATCCAGTTTTCTAGCTGGGTAGCTAGCTACTTAAGTCATCTAGTTAAGTCAGCTGGCTAGCTAGACAGCTAGCTAGTTAAGTCAACTAGTTAAGTCAGCTGGCTAGCTAGTTAAGAGAGTTAGTTAATTCAGCTGACTAGCCAACTGCCTATCAGGGTAGCTATCTAGTTAATTCAGCTGGCTACCAAGTTAGCTAGCTAGTTAAGTCACCTAGTTTAGTCAGTTCACTGACCAGCATGTTAGCTAGGTTGGTATTAAAGTCAGCTGGCAAACCAGCGGGCTATGTAAGTAGGTAGCTTTTAAGTCAGCTGTCTAGCCTTTAGGCTATCTAGTTATGTCAGCTAGTTAAGTCAACTGGCTATCAGCTGTCTATCTAGGTAGATAAGTAGTTGTGTCTGCTGGCTAGCCAGCTGCCTATGGCGTTAAGTCAGCTAATTAAATACGCTGGCTAGGCTGCTAGCTAGCTAGGTAGCTAGGCAATTAAGTCAGGGGCTAGACAGCTGACCAGCTAGTTAAGTCAGCTAATTTAGTCAGCTGGCTAACCAGCTGGTTAGCTAGTTATTTCAGCACGTTAATTCAGTTGTGTAGCCAGCTGGCTAGCTAGTTTAAAACCTATTTACGTCAGATGGGCAGACAGGTGTCTCACTAGTTATTTCAGCTAATTAATTCAGCTGGCAAGCTAGGAAACTAGCTAGCTAAGTCAGCTTGGTATGTCAGTTAGCTAGCTAATTAAGTGAGGTAGTTAAGTCAGCTAGCTAGCCAGCTTGCAAGCTAGGTAAATAGCTAGTTACGTCAGCTGTCTAGCAATCTGGCTA
>NW_007255284.1:0-1217 GCF_000164805.1 Carlito syrichta | reverse complement strand
CTGACTAGGTAGGTAGCTAGCGAGTTATGTCAGCTGGCTTGCCAGCTGCCTAGCTGGTAAGTCAGGAAGTTAAGTCAGTTGGCTAGACACCTGTCTAGGTAGGTAGATAGCTAATTAAGTCAGCTAGCTAGCCGGATTTCTAGCTAATTTAGTCAGTGAGTTAAGTGAGCTGGTTAGTCATCTGGCTCACTTGGTGGCTCGCTAGTTAAGCCAGCTGACTAGCCAGCAGTCTAGCAGTTCAAGTCAGCAAGTTAAGTCAGCAGGTTAACATGCTGGCTACATAGGTATCTAGCTAGTTGATGAGCTGGCTATCCAGCTTGCTAGCTTAAGCCAGTTAGGTAAGTCAGCTGACTAGCAAGCTGGTTAGATAGAGTGCCAGCTGGTTAATTCCGCTAGCTTGGCAGCTGACTAGTTGTTTACGTCAGCTAGTTGTCATCTGGCAAACAGCTGGCTACCTGCTTAAGACAGCTCATGAAGTCAGTTGGCTATCCAGCTGGCTATCTAGTCAAAAAGCTAGTCTTCAGATGGCTATCCATCTGGCTAGCTAGTTATTTCAGCTAGTTAAAACAGCTGGCTAGCTAGGAAGCAAGCTATATAAGTCAGCTAGTCATGGCAGCTAGCTAGCTATTTAAGTCAACCAGTTAAGTCAACTGGCTAGCTCCATAGCTAGCTAGGTAGGTAGTTAGTTGAGCCAGCTAGTTAAGCAAGCTGGCTAGCTGGGGAGCTAGCTGGTTAATTCAACTAGTTAAATCAGCTTGCTAGCTAGTTAAGTCAGCGAGTTAACTCAGCTGGCTAGCCAGCTGCCTAGTTGTGTAGTTATCTAATTAAAAAAACTGGCTAGCAAGTTAGCTAGCTAGTTAAGTAACCTTGTTAAGTCAACTCACTGGCAAACTGGATAGCTAGGTATCTAGGTAGTTAGCTGGCAAGACAACAGGCTGTGTAGGTAGCTAGCTAGTTAAGTCAGCTGGCTATCCAGCTGTCTAACTAGGTAGCTAGGCAATTATGTCATCCTGTTAGACAGCTGGCTACCTGATTAAGTCAACTAGTTAAGTTAGATGGCTAGCCAACTGGCTGTCTAGGTGTTAAGCTTGTTAAGTCAGCTGACTATCCAGCTGGCTAGTTAGTTAATTCAGCTAGATAATTCAGCTGGATTCCTGGCTGGCTGGCTAGGTAGGTAGCTAGTTAAGTCAGGTGGCTAGTTAGCTGGCTAGCTGGTT
>NW_007255283.1:1924-3950 GCF_000164805.1 Carlito syrichta | reverse complement strand
TAAGTCAGGTAGTTAAGTCAGCTGGCTAGCAAGGTAGCTAGCTAGTTAATTCAGCTAGATAAGGCAGCTGGCTAGCTAGTTAAGTCACATAGTTAAGTCAGTTGACTAGTCAGCTGCCTAGCAGGCTAGCTGGCTAGTTAAGGCAGCTGGCTAGCCAGCTGGCTAGCTAGTTCAGTAACCTAGTTAAGTCAGCACGCTGGACTGCAGGTTAGGTAGGTAGGTAGGTAATTCAGATAGCAAGCCAGCGGATTATGTAGGTAGGTAGCTAGTTAAGTCAGCTGGCTAGCCATCAAACTATCTAGTTATGTCAGATAGTTAAGTCAGCTGGCTATCCAGTTTCCTAGCCAGGTCCTTAGCTAGTTAACTCTGCTGGCTAGCCAGCTGGCTACTTCCTTAAGTCAGCTAGTTAAATCAGCTGACTAGGCTGCTGGCTACATATTTAGTTAGGCAATTAAGTCAGCTGGCTAGCCATCTGGACAGCTAGTTAAGTCAGCTAGATTAGTCAGCCGGCTAACTAGCTGGATATCTAGTTATGTCAGTTTATTATGTCAGTTGTCTAGTCAGCTGGCTGACTGGTTAAAAAGCTAGTTACATCAGATAAGTAGCCTGCTGGCTCGCTAGTTATTTCAGCTAGTTAAGTTCTCTCGATAACTAGGAAGCTAGCTAATTAAGTCAGCCAGATGTCAGCAAGCTAGATAGATAGGTCAGCTAGTTAAGTCAGTTAGCTACATGAAAGTTAGCTAGGTAGCTAGCTAGTTAAAACAGCTAATTACATCACCTGGCTAGCTAAGTAGCTAGCTTGTTAAGTCAGCTAGTTAAGTCAGCTTGCTAGCTAATTAAGTCAGCAAGATAAGTCAGCTGGCTAGCCAACTGCCTAGCAGGTTAGCTAGCTAGTTAAGTCAGCTGGCTTGCCAGGTACCTAGCTAGGTAAGTGACCTAGTTAAGTCAGCACACTGGATAGCAGGTTAGCTAGGTAGTTCGGTATTTAAGTCAGCTGGCAAGCCAGCAGGCTATGTAGTTATGTATATTGTTAAGACAGCTGGCTAGCCATCAGGGTCTTGTTTTGTCAGCTAGATAAGTCAGCTGGCTATTCATTTGTCTAGCTAGGTGGCTAGCCAGTTAATTCTGCTGGCTAGCCAGCTGGCTACTTCATTAATTCAGCTAGTTAATTCAACTGGCTGGCCTGCTGGCTTTCTAGGTAGTTAGGCAAATAATTCAGTTGGCTAGCCAGCTGGCTAGCTAGTTAATTCACCTAGTTAAGTCAGCTGGCAAGGAAGCATGCTAGCTAGGTAGCTAGCTAGTTATGTCTGCTGTCCACCCAGCACACTAGATAGTTAATTGACCAAGTTACATCAGCTCACTAGCCAGTTGGCTAGGTAGGTAGTTTGCCAGTTATTTCAGCTCGCTAGACAGCTTGCTAGCAAGATAGGTCACCTAGCTAATTCAGCTAGATAGCAAGCTGACTAGCTATGTAGCAAGCTAATTAATTCAACTGGCTAGAAAGCAGGACAGCTAGTTAAAACAGCAAGTTAAGTCAGCTGTCTAGCCAGCTGGTTAGCTAAGTAGTGACCTAGTTAAGTCAGTTGGCTAGACAGCTGGCTAGCTAGGTAGCTAGTTAGTTAAGTCAGGTGTTCAGCAAGCTTTCTAGCTATTTAAGTCAACCAGTTAAGTCAGCTGTCTTGCCAGCTGGCTAGCTAGGTAGATAATTAGTTATGTCAGCTGGCTAGTAAGCTGGCCAGCTAGTTAAGTAACCTAGTCGAGTCAGCTGGCTAGACAGCTGGGTAGATAGGTAGCTAGCTAGTTATGTCAGCTGTCCAGCCTGCTTGCTAGCTATTTCAGTCAGCAAGTTAAGTCAGCTGGCTTGTGAGTTGGCTAACTAGGTAGCAAACTAGTTGTCAGTTGGCTAGCCAGCTGGCTAACTATTTAAGTCAGCTAGTTAACTCAGCTGGCTTCCCAGCTCGCTAGCTAGGTAGCTAGCTGGTTAAGTCAGCTGGCTAGCCACCAGGCTAGCTAGTGTTGTCAGTTA
>NW_007255283.1:0-1103 GCF_000164805.1 Carlito syrichta | reverse complement strand
GTAGCTAATAGTTAAGCCAGATGGCTATCAGTCTAGCCAAACATGCAGCTAAATACTGGTCAGCTGATTAGCCATCTATCCAGCCAACTTGCTAGTCAGCTAGTAAAGTCAGCTAGCTATCTAGCAAGCTAATTAAGACAGCTAGCAAATCAGCTAACTATTCAGCTAGATAGTTAAGTCAGCTAGCTATTCAGCTTGCTAGTCAACTAGCTAGCTGGTCAACTAGATTGTTAAGTCAGCTAGCCAGCTAACTAGCCAGTGAGCTAGCTAATTAAGTCAGCTACCTAGACAGCTAGATAGCTTGTTTGCTATTTAGTTATTTCAGCTAGATAGCCAGCTGGCTAGTCAACTATCTAGTTAAATCAGCTAACAAATCAGCTAGTTATTTAGCTAACTAGTTGGCTAGCCACTTAGCTAGCTGGTCATCTAACTAGTGGGCTTGCTTGTTTTCCATCAGGTCAGCATACTAGATGACTCCCTTGCCTGCCAACCAGTCAACAAACTAGTTGTTGCTCACCAGCCAACAGGTCAACTAACTTGTCAGCTCACTCACAGGCCAACAGATTAGCTAGCTAGTCAGCTTGCTCACCAGCCGACCAGTTAAGTCAGCTAACCAGTCGGCTCATTCACCACCTGAATACTTAAGCCAGCTCGTCCATGATGTCACTCGCTGGCTGTCTAGTTAATTTGGCTTACAGGTCAGCTCACTCGCCAGGCTACTAGTTAAGTCCTCTGACCAGTTGACTCACTCAGCAGCTGACTGAAATCAACTGACCAGTCAGCTTACTTGCCGGGCGACTAGTTAAGTCATCTAACCAGTCGGCTCACTCACTGACCGACTAGTTATGTCAGTTGACATGTTGGCTCACTTGCTGGACAATTAGTAAAGTCAGCTCACCTCTCGTTTAACTAACTGGCTGACTAGTTAAGACAGCTAACTGGTCGGACACCTAACCAGTCATCTAGTAAAGTCAGCTAACCAATCGACCGACTAGATGGCTAACTTGTCAGCCGACAATTTAGCTCAGCTAACCAGTCGCTGGCAATTTAGGCCAGCTAACTAGTAAACCTACTAATCTGCCAACTAGTTAGTTCAGCCCACC
>NW_007255282.1:22888-25650 GCF_000164805.1 Carlito syrichta | reverse complement strand
TTCTTCTTTCTTTCTTTCTTTCTTTCTTTCTTTCTTTCTTTCTTTCTTATCTTTTATTTCTCCACTAGGTTGCTTAGGCTTCTCTCAAACTACACAACTAGGGCTATCCTCTCAGCCTGGGACTCCCAAAGTGCTGCGATCACAGGCTTTACATTTGGTCGACAACCTGGTGTTCCTGCCTGGTCTTCAACTCTGTGCTGGAGGTGATCCTCCCGCCGAGACCTGCCCTCACCCAAGGTTTTCTGGGTTTAGCTTGGGGTCAAGGTGGGGGCTTGCTTTGGTTTCCAGCCTGGTCTCGAGTTCCTGGACTCTGGCCATTTTCTCGTTTTGTTATCCCCGAGTGCCAAGGAGACATGCGTGAATGGCTGGGCCGTCTGCACCCCCCCGAAATGTTGAGAGTCATGCTTTCCCTTTCCCCGATGTGGCCCCTGAGAGGAGTACTCAGCTTCACCCGAGGAATGAGGTCATAGCAGGGGAGGGTGCCCAGTTGAGACACACTCCTGAGTCAGGCGATCCCACATGGAGGGCTGGACTGGTGACACCAGCCGCCCTTTCCAGGGTCCCAGATCATTGGAAGAGAGTGGGCCTCATGGTGTGGCCCTGAGAGGAGTGTTGAGGTGGGGTGTGGGGGCTCACGCCTGTCATCATGGTGCTCTTGGCGGCCAAGGCAGGAGGATGGGCTGAGGCCCCGTTTTCGAGACTAGCCCAGGCACCTTGGCAAGAACTCATCTCTAGAAGAAATCAAAAAAAGGAGCCGAGCATGGTGGCAAACTCCTGTCCGTCCAGCCACTCAGGAGGCCACAGTGGGAGGATCGCCAGAGCCCAGCCTGTAGAGGCCATGGTGTCTGAGGGTGGGAATCTGCACTCTGACCTTGGTGAAAGAGCATGACTCCAACTCAGAATAATAATACCTACCACCAACACCCCCAAAACTACAGAATGGTCTCAGGGGCTTAGCCTGGCTTCCTGGCCCTTCGGAGGTCCAAGTGAGTGGATGGCCTGAGACTGTGGGTTCAACACCAACCTGGGACAAAGGGTGAGACCTCATCTCAGTCATCAAAAATAAATCCAAAGTGTAGACGGGTGTGGTGGCACATGCCTGTGGTTCCAGCCACTCTGGGAGCGGAGGCAGGAGAATCACCTGAGCCTGGCAGATGAAGTCTGTGGTGTCCGTGTGCGTGACCCTGCTTTCTGGCCTGGGTGACAGAGCAGGATTCTGACCCCAAATAATAAAAATCACCACCACCACCACTATCACCACCCCTGCCACCCAGCATGAGAAGTCACACTCAGGGATAGGAGAGGAAAAGACACTTTCTAGCCTGTCGTTTTTGGAAGGTTTCAAAGGCAGCCACCAGCACATCCAGCCCATGACATTGGCCACGGGCACCAGAAGGCCTGCCTCCACCCTCCACACTCATGTCCCATGACAAAGACATATATGAGCTCACAGAACAGATGCTCGCGAGTTAGGGCAGCTGTCAGGCACAGAGTGAACAAGGCGATCCAGCAGAATTGTGGACAGCACAAGTTTCTGTCACCTGGTCTGCAACCTTTGGGCAAGGGGAGGGCCTCTTAATCTCCCAATCACTCATTCATCACTCACAAATGAGGGACTTTAACTGGGAACCCTTGTTCCCCATCGTGACACACGTGGGAGGCACCATTTTTGTCACCAGAGTCTCCGTCGGCCAAGCTGGGGCACGTCGATAGGATCATGGCTTTGGGGCCTTGACCTTCAGGGCTCAGTCGGTCCTCCCGCCTCAGCCCCTGAGCAGCTGGGACAGCCATGTCCACCACACCTCACTCTAATTGGGGGACCTCTCACCCAGACGAGGTCTGGCCACCTCACCCGGGCTAGTCTTTGACTGCTGGGCTCAGGCAGCCTCCTGTGGAGTTATGGATGCGTGTCATGATGCACGTGTAGGTGTCTTTTTTGCTGCCAGAGTCTCCTTCGGCTGGGCTGAGCCACGGTGGCATGATCGTGTCTCTCAAGGGCTCAACCTGCCATGCTCAGGTGGTCCTCCTGCCTCAGTCCCTGAGCAGCTGGGGCTCCAGGGATCACCATGCCTGACTCGATTTTGGGGACCTCTCACTGAGACAAGGTCTGGCCATGTCACCCGGGTTTGTCTCCAACCCCTGGTCTCAGGTAGCATCCTGCCTCAGCCTCCCGATGGCCGTGAGCCATGGTGTCTGGCCAGGACTCACACGTTCTGTTGACGGGGGCTGCGAAGCAATGCCCCGGGACAGAGACCACCGCATTCCATGTAGCCAGGACCACGGGCACCACCATGCACAACTCCAGTGTTTGTGTTCTGGGAAGCAACGAGGTCTTGCTACGTGGCCCAGGCTGTTTACGAACTCCTGGGCTCCAGCAGTTCCCCGCTTCAGCCTCCCGAAGCCACAACCCAATTGTCTGGCAATCCACCTTCTTTCACAAACTGTAGTCCCAACGCTGGGGCCTCCTTCCCAACTGATTTCTGTCTGTTCTCGATGAGCCCAACCCCATACACAAATGGAAGGTCTTTTTCAACTATTTCTTTGAGTTCAAGTCTAACTCAGTCATCCAGGCTGGAAGGTGGTGGCTCACTCCCGGCCACTGCAGCCTTGGCCTACCGGGCTCTGGTGAGCCTTTCCCCGGCATTCTGAGGAGCCAGTATGACAGGTACACACCCACACACCCAGCTGAATTGTGATGGAGGGTAGAGATGAGGTTTTACTGAGGTACCAGTGTGGGTCTAGGCCTGTGGGGGCAAGCTGTT
>NW_007255282.1:21915-22868 GCF_000164805.1 Carlito syrichta | reverse complement strand
GGAATAACAGCAATCTGGGAGGCTGAGGTGAAAAGATGGCTACAACCCAGAAGCCCAAGACCAGCCTGCGTCACACAAAGAAAGCACGTCTCTGCACCTATCCAAACAGGGGGTCTGGGGTATAGGTGCCTGTTGTCCCAGGCACTCCGGAGACTGAGGCTAGAGGTTTGCTGAGGCCCATGATTTTGAGGCTGTCAGAAAACAACGGTCATGTCCCCAAGCCCTGACGTGGGTCACTGGGCCAGACCCTGTCTCCAAAAACATCAGAATCATACACAGATTCTCAACTGCGTGTGGTGTGTTTAAAGAGTGACTGGCTTTGGAACCAGGAGTACTGGGATTGGGGGGAAGAAATGTCCCCGGTGAGTGATATGTCCCTGGCCATTCTTGGTGGAAGGTCCTAATTGCCGAGTCGGATGGTCGGCCTGCCTGGGGCACATTTCTCACCTCAGAGAGGAGCGCCAGTAGGAACCTGGCCAGGGAGACTTGGGAACTCAGGCACCAAAGCAGGAGCAGCAATTGTGGGGGGTTAGGGCTGGAAGGTGCCGAGCTTTGGGGGCGCTCACATGTGGAGGGGCGGGGGGTTGGACTGAGGGCAGAAGGTTTGCCGGAGAATGGATTTCTTTCTCTCTCTTTCTTTCTTTCTTTCTTTCTTTCTTTCTTTCTTTCTTTCTTTCTTTCTTTCTTTCTTTCTTTCTTTCTTTCTTCTCTTCTCTTTCTCTTTCTTTCTTTCTTTCTCTTTCTTTCTTTCTTTCTTTCTTTCTTTCTTTCTTTCTTTCTTTCTTTCTTTCTTTCTTTCTTTCTTTCTCTTTCATTCTTTCTTGCTTACTTTTCTTTCTTCATTAGGTTGCCCAGGCTGCTCTCAAACCACCCAACTCCAGCCATCCTTTCAGACTGAACCTCCCAAACTCCTGTGGTCACAAGATTTCCATTGATCTTCCTGCCTGGTCTTG
>NW_007255282.1:21107-21895 GCF_000164805.1 Carlito syrichta | reverse complement strand
TCTCAACTGCGTGTGGTGTGTTTAAAGACTGACTGGCTTTGAAACCAGGAGCACTGGGATTGGGGGGGAAGAAATGTCCCCGGTGAGTGATATGTCCCTGGCCATTCTTGGTGGAAGGTCCTAATTGCCGAGTCGAATGGTCGGCCTGCCTGGGGCACATTTCTCACCTCAGAGAGGAGAGCCAGTAGGAACCTGGCCAGGGAGACATGGGAACTCAGGCACCAAAGCAGGAGCAGCAATTGTGGGGGGTTAGGGCTGGAAGGTGCCGAGCTTTGGGGGCGCTCACATGTGGAGGGGCGGGGGGTTGGACTGAGGGCAGAAGGCTTGCCAGAGAATGGATTTCTTTCTTTCTCTTTCTTTCTTTCTTTCTTTCTTTCTTTCTTTCTTTCTTTCTTTCTTTCTTTCTTTCTTTCTTTCTTTCTCTTTCATTCTTTCTTGCTTACTTTTCTTTCTTCATTAGGTTGCCCAGGCTGCTCTCAAACCACCCAACTCCAGCCATCCTTTCAGACTGAGCCTCCCAAACTCCTGTGGTCACAAGATTTCCATTGATCTTCCTGCCTGGTCTTGAACTCTGGATTGAGATGAGCCTCATGCTGAGACCTGCCCTCACCCAAGGTTTTCTGGGTTTTACTTGGGGTCGAGGTAAGGGCTTACAATGGTGTCCAGCCTGGTCTCGAGATCCCAGGATCTAGCCTTCTTCCAGTCTCGGCCTCCCCAAGTGCCAGGGAGACAGGCGTGAGTTGACTGGCCGTCCCTGCCCACCAGAAGTTTTGACCATCAAGCTGTCA
>NW_007255282.1:18452-21087 GCF_000164805.1 Carlito syrichta | reverse complement strand
CCAGTAGGAACCTGGCCAGGGAGACTTGGGAACTCAGGCACCAAAGCAGGAGCAGCAATTGTGGGGGGTTAGGGCTGGAAGGTGCCGAGCTTTGGGGGCGCTCACATGTGGAGGGGCGGGGGGTTGGAC
The DNA here is from genome assembly GCF_000164805.1 of Carlito syrichta. Lineage (NCBI taxonomy): Eukaryota > Metazoa > Chordata > Mammalia > Primates > Tarsiidae > Carlito > Carlito syrichta. The sequence goes on along the minus strand of NW_007255282.1, from coordinate 20,958 downwards.
TGAGGGCAGAAGGTTTGCCGGAGAATGGATTCTTTCTTTCTCTTTCTTTTTTTCTTTCTTTCTTTCTTTCTTTCTTTCTTTCTTTCTTTCTTTCTTTCTTTCTTTCTTTCTCTTTCTTTCTTTCTTTCTTGCTTTCTTTTTTTCTTTCTTTCTTTCTTTCTTTCTTTCTTTCTCTTTCTTTCTTTCTTTCTTTCTTTCTTTCTTTCTTTCTTTCTTTCTTTCTTTCTTTCTTTCTTTCTTTCTTTCTTTCTTTCTTTCTTTCTCTTTCATTCTTTCTTGCTTACTTTTCTTTCTTCATTAGGTTGCCCAGGCTGCTCTCAAACCACCCAACTCCAGCCATCCTTTCAGACTGAGCCTCCCAAACTCCTGTGGTCACAAGATTTCCATTGATCTTCCTGCCTGGTCTTGAACTCTGGACTGAGATGAGCCTCCTGCTGAGACCTGCCCTCACCCAAGGTTTTCTGGGTTTTGCTTGGGGTCGAGGTAAGGGCTTGCAATGGTGTCCAGCCTGGTCTCGAGATCCCAGGATCTAGCCTTCTTCCAGTCTCGGCCTCCCCAAGTGCCAGGGAGACAGGCGTGAGTTGACTGGCAGTCCCCGCCCACCAGAAGTTTTGACCATCAAGCTGTCACTTTTCCAGAGGAGGCCCCTGGTAGGAGCAAGGGGGTCCACCCTGGGGAACAAGGTGGGCAGAGGGGTGGGTGCCCCGGTGGAGACACACCCCTGCACCAGGCAATACCCTTGGGGAGGAATCGATGGGAGTCTCCGGCCGCCATCTCCGGGGTACCGGGTCGTCGAATGGGAGCAGGTCTCACAGTGGGGCCCCAAAAGGAGTGTGCAGGCTGGTTGCAGGGGCTCATGCCTGTCATCTCCACACTCTGGGAGGCCAAGGTGAGCCCCCGGGTTCAAGACCAGCCTGGGCACCTTGGGGAGACATCATCTCTACAAGAAGCCTATAAAATGAATCATCGTGGTGGCACACACCTGTTGTTCTGGCCACTTGGGAGGCTGCAGCAGGAGGATTGCTGGATCCAAGCCGGTGGAGACTGTGGTGACCGAGAGCAGGCGCCTGGTCTCCAACCTGGGTGACAGAGCAGGATTCTGACTCCAAATAATAATAATCACCACCAACGTCACCACCACCACCCCTGCCACTCAGCGTGATGATTCATCCTCAGGGATGGGAGAGGAAAAGGACTATCCCACCTGTCGTTCCTGGGAGGTATCAAAGGTCTCCACCAGTCACATCCATCCCATGCTTTCAGCCACGTGTCCCAGAATGTCTGCCTCCACCCTCCACACTCTTGCCCCATGGCAAAGACACGTGTGAGCTCAAGGAACATAGTGCCCTGAGTTAGAAGGGACGTTGGGCACAGAGCGATCAAAGTGGTCTGGCAACACCATAGCCTATCCATATTCCGGTCACCTGGTCTGACATCTTCGGACTGGGGTGGGCCCCTTCCTCTTCCTATCACTCCATCGTCACCTGCCCATGCAGATCTGTCCCTGGGGAGCTGTGGACACCTGCCGTGGCACACAAGGGAGGCATCTTTTTTGTAACTGTAGTCTCTGTTGCACTATCCAGGGCAGGGCAGCATGATTGTGGCTCCCGGGGCCTCAACCTCTGGGTCTCAGGCAGTCCTCCTGCCTTGGCCCCCGAGAAACTGGGAGTCCAGGAGCCACAATGCCTGATTTATTTTGGAGACGTCTCACTGAGATGAGGTCTTTCCTTGTCACCCAGGCTGGTCTCCGATTCCTGGCCTCAGGCTGCTTCCTGCCTCAACTTCCTAGGGTGCAGGTCTGACGGCCGTTAACTATGGTGCCTAGCCAGGTCTTGCATGTTCTGTCAGTGGAGGTGATGCAAAAAAATGCCCCAGGACAAAGGCCACCACATCCCGTGTAACCGGGACCGCAGTTGCTACCACGTGCCACTCCTGTGTTTGCGTTCATGGAGCAACAAGGCCTCGCTACATGGACAAGGCTGGTCTTAAGCCACCAGGCTCCAATGATCCACCACCTTGGACTCCCAAAGTCACAGCCCAATTTTCTGCTGATCCACCGTCTTTTGGAAACACTATGCCCAAGTCTGGGGCATCCTTTCCAAATGATCTCTATCTGTTCACATTAATGCCAATTCCATACAAAAATGGATGCTCTTCTTTTTTCCTTTTTTCCTTTTTTTCATTGAGTCGGAGTCTCACTCCATCGCCCAGGCTGGAGGGCAGTGGCTCGCTCCCAGCCACATCAGCATTGGCTCAGTAGACTCTGGCAAGTCTTTCCTCGGCATTCTGAGAAGCTGGAATGACAGGCATGCGCCACCACACCTGGCTCATTTGGGATGCAGAGTAGAGACGAGGTCTCAGTGCATTGCTCAGGTGGGTCTCTGCCCAGGTGGCTAGAGAGGTAGAGAGCTAGTTAAGTCATCTGCCTAGCCAGCTGGCTAGTTAGTAAAGCCACCTAGCTAAGTCAGCTGACTAGCCAGCTGGCTAGCTAGGTAGCTTGCTATTT